>NW_024062995.1:112500-241419 GCF_006381635.1 Hibiscus syriacus
AAACATTTTGCTTTGATTTGTTATATAAAAATATAATTCAACAATCTCCCCTTTTTGATATAACAAAATATTTGAAAAATTATTTTTGGGAAAACTCCCCTTAATAAAATATTTAATGGAAAATATACCAATTGTTGGAAAATGTATGAAATGTTCAACTCCCCTTTTTCATTAAGAAATTGAATTTTTCAAACCATACTTCTCCCCCTTTTTGTTATATAAAAAATAATTCAACTTTAAAGTTCAAAAATAACAATGGAAAGTAAGTGATAAATTTTAACATAAAAAGCATTTGAAAAATCAAAGCTCCCCTCAAAAACATCATTCCAAACAAAATTTGACTTTAAAAGCTTGACAATTAAACAAAATTGAATTTCAACAATGAATAACAAATATGTTAGTAGCATATGAAATTCAATATATCCAAGTCTAAAATACTTTATTCAATACCAAATGTTAAAATTAAGTGCATATGCATAAAACCTTCCAAAAATGTTATGCAATTGAAAATTTTGATATCAATTGTTAGAGAGATATCATTTGCATTTTTAAATTACATGCATAAACATTTAAATTTAGGTCAAAAACTTAAAATTTTTAAAATCAAAGCATTTGGAAAATTGATATCAATTGTTAGAGAGATATTATTTGCATTTAAACCCAATTTTGACCAAAATTCATTATGATGAACAAACATTTATGAAAAAAATCATTAAAGCTTTAAAGTGTTCATCATAACACGTTTTTAACATACATGAAATAGAAAACATAAAATAATTTAAAATCAAAACTCATGTATGCTTAAACTAAATGAGTAACCAAATAATCAAAATAAAGAACATTACGCTTAGAGGTTACACATTCTTTTTCTAGTGTGGCAAGAGCATTTGAATATCTTCATTTTCATCACCATTGCTCCCACACACCTACTAGAGACATTTAAGTAGATTTTGGTATCCAAATTGCTTTGGATCCTTGAACATTAGTTTCAATGCCCCTTGTTCCCTTAGGAACCCATACTTGTCTAATTTTAAAAGATTTTTTTTCTTTATAGGACAAGCATGTTCCAAATGACCATGAAAATGGTAATATGAACATTTTTCCATTTTTAAACATAATGAGTTGTTTGTAGAAATTGATTCTTTTTCTTTTTTTAAACTCTCAAGCTAAACTTTCAAATCAAAAGTTTCTTTTTCTAAATCATTTATTTTGACTTTTGAAAGCTCTAAATCATTTTTCAAAGATTCATTTTGCTTTTCAAAATCAACTTAGCTTTCAAAACCAAATCATTTTCAACTTTAAGTTTTGAAATTAATTTCTTATATTTGGAATTCATGGTCTCAAATTCCAAATACAACTCATTGTGAGGAACTTGTAACTCATCAAAAGAACAAGAATCTAATTCATTTGAGTTAGAAGTTACTAATGAATCTTCTTGGATGGCCATAAGACATAGGTTGGCTAATTCATCTTCATCCTCGAAGTCATCTTCATCACTCCAAGCTGCCACAAATGCCTTTTTCTTGCTTGATCCCTTATTCTTTAGGAGAGTACATTCATACTTGACATGCCCCGTTCTTTGACAATTAAATCACATTGGAGGACTCTTCTTCTTACCCAATTCATGCTTCACTTCCTTAGAAGTCATGAATCTATTAAATATTTTGAAGAGCTTAGCAATCTATTCTTCAACATCATCGTCTTCATCCATCTCTTCACTTGAATCTTGATTGCTCTCATTGGTGGACTTGAAGGCATTGTCTATCTCTTTCTTCTTCTTGGTTTACTTCTCTTCATATTTTTCTTCTTCCTTCACCATCAACTCATGCATGAGAAGAGAACCAATCAGCTCATCGAGAGTGAGAGACTTTAGATTCTTGGCCTCAATTATCGTCGTCTTCTTCGATTGCCAAGATTTTAGAAGAGAGTATATCATCTTTCTCACAAACTTCTCATTAAGGATTACTTCTCCAAATATCTTGAGACCGTTGACAATCACGGAAAATTTATCCGTCATAGCTTTGATGTCTTCATCAGGTTTCATCTTGAAATTCTCGTAGCTATGGTTAAGAACACTTATATTGGTTTCCCTCATTTCATCGGTTCCTTCATGAGTGACTTGGAGCTTATCTCACATCTCCTTGGCATTGGAACAAGAGGAGACTCTTCCATATTCATACGAGACTAATGCACAAAAGAGGATGTGCATAGCCTTAGCATTAAGTTGGAACTTCTTATTCTCTCCATCACTCCAATCATCCATCTCACCAGGTGGAGTGTAGTAACCCTTCATGTTTGATTTACAAGCTCCTAGATCATTAGCTTGAATGAAGAGCATCGTTATATTCTTCCAATAGGTGTAGTTTGCTTCATTGAAATACGGTGACTTATTTACCGGTTGAGAATCTTCAATATAGTAAGAGTCGGAGGTCGAAGCCATCTTCTTATTGGTTGCGTTGGGAATCGGTAGAACTTCTTCTAGGATTGTCTTAAGGTGGTTAAACCTTATAATGAGTCAAGCTCAGATACTAATTGTTGAGATTTTCGAAGCTCAAATTGGACAACAAAAAAGTGTACAAGGGGTGAATTGGCAAAAATTAGTTTTGGGAGTAAGGAGAATAAAAGATAGAAAAATTGACACAACGATTTATAGTGGTTCGACTTCTCAACTAAGTCAACCTCTATTACCTTAGTTTATCACAAAGGATTTTCCAACATATTAATTAATTTGTTCTTTTTTTTCAAGGACAAAGAGATAACCTTTACAAGACTTCCTAGCTTTTCAAAGGCTCATCTTGAACCAAAAACCCCTTTTTCAAAGAAAAATATGTAAACAAAAAAATCTCTAAAAGGTAGGGTGTTTACAAGAATTTTGCTCACAAGAACATAATATTTACAAGAGAAATGAAAATAAGAATGAAAAACTCTTCTCTTGTGTTTGAATGCATGGATAGGTGTTATAACCCTTCTTCAAGTGTCTTGCACTTGTATTTATATGTTGGAATGAGTTTGTGGTCATTTCTAGCCATTGGGGATGTTTTTATCTATAAAATAAAACTACCAGTATAGAGGGTATCGATACTCCTATAGGGAGTATCGGTACTATCTTTGCTATTTTTAAATAAAACAAGCAGTTACTAGCCGTTAGGTACTACTATATAAAGTAGCATTGGTACCCCTTTGGGTATTATTACCATTTTTGCATTCTGGAATTTTTGAGCCAACTGAAAGTATCGATACTCACTAGGTAGTTTTGATACTACCTAGTGAGTATCAATACTTCTTTACCTTTGGTATCGGTACCATATAAATAGTATTGATACTATTTATGAGGTATCGATACTGTAAGAATAATATCGGTACTTCTTATCTAGAAAAGCATTTTTTGCTCAATTCCAAGTTAAATGGACTTTGAATTATTTTTTAAAACTTTGAAAAACTTTAAATAAATTCAATTCAAGTCCAAAAACATTTTGGTTTAATTTGTTATATCAAAATATAGTTCAATAAAATTCTATGGAAAATCGAGATGTTTAGAGTGTAGCCAATTAAAAATTTTAAAGCAAAATAGATTGAGGATTCAGGGATAGGTAAGATAGTTGGCAGTCCTCACACAAACAAGCTACAATGAGAATGAATGGTGTGGTATTAAGGAATCCTAAGCCTTCCCTTTCATAATGATTTAAGCTTCTATAGTCTATTTGCTCAACATCGTTTACTAAGAGTGTCACTATGTTATCTCTAGTCATGTAACCTGACAGATAAAAATGCCACGATAATACCTCTCAGCGTGAATAGTAACATAAAACCTATCGAATAGGCACTATTTCTTTTAGTCGTTAAAATCCTATCCTTATCTCTAAGGTGGATTAGGTCTTAGTTAGCAGCTAAAACTCATTACTCACGTTAATATTCCCTTAGTTTCTCTTGAGCACTAATGATCTTTTACCTAGTTTCTCTCGAACACCAAGCATTCTACCTAAGAAATGGCTACTTTCATAGCTCTTACAATCATAAGTAATTAAAAACAATGAGCAAAGCAAGTAATAAGCATAAAAACTTATACCATTCATTAAAACAAACACTTAATCATCCGAAAATAACATACACCAAATAAGGTTATTTCATGGTGGGGGTACAAATCATCCATGGAAATAATTTGTTCCTACAACCCATAAAATAAAAATAAAAATAAAAATGAAAGCACAAGGATAAAGGAAACTTCCAACACGCGCACTGCCGTGAGCTCTCTTGGGCCACCGTGAACCACCTTAGTGATGCTAATTCCTCTCAGATACTTATCTCGCCACTCCCTTGAGCTTTGATAAGGAGGTTACCACCAAGAAGATAAAAGGGAAAAAATGAAAACTTTCAACCCCCTTTTCACTCTTTCCTACCTCACTTTTTCCCTCAAAGAATCCTATCTTGATTTTTATGGCATCATTTTCTATTTATACTAGGGGAATATCCTAGGGTTTTGTGCCAAAATTCCATTAGTACCCTAGGGTACTTTCCCATCATGTGAAAGGTAGTGTAAAGGTAACAGTGGTCCCCTCCTAGGTGGATGGCAGCAAGAATCACGTGGTGAAAAGGACAGTTGGCCTTGTGTGGAAATATCTTCAACTTCTTTGTACTTTTCTGCGCCCAGAAATGCCACGGTATGTTTATTTACACTCGCCACAGCATGTTTCTTTGCACACCCTTGCTCCTAAAACGTGCACATCAACATCCAAACCATACCTTCCCCGTAAAATAGCATCATTTACAAAATAATTTGTCACGACAAATTCAAACTACCAAATGCAATTATATGCTTCTAAATGCATCTAAATGAACCTACATGTACCTTAAGAAAACCAATAACTTTAGTGAAAAGACCCTAAATATAGCATTTTTACGGAGATATCAATTATGCATTTATTTGGTTGAAGGAAATTAAACAAAACTTATCTTAAATTACAAGCAAGTTTCTGTTTTAATTAATCGCATAAACGACAACTTTTACTGAATACAGGGAGGTTTTTTTCCATATTTAACTGTCTTTTATGTAATGAAACGGGTTATTTTTTTTATATTTTTGGAACTTCAATTGGGTCTTAAAAATATACATGTATTAATGTTATTATTTTATGTCAACTAAACATAATGTGAAACATATAAATGATTTCCATTGAAGTTAAATTTTAATTGATATTAGAACATATTTAAATATAAAAATATTTTTAATTTAGGTTTTTAAGGGATATATGCTTATTTTGTGGGTTTAAAGTATGATATGTTAATAAATAGTGTATGGATTTGATTGTTTTTATATATATGATTCTATATCTTTATCTTTTAGGAGATGGAGTTTACAGCTACACATTGAAGATAGAATCATGTTTAGGTTGAGTTCTTATGGTGTTAATGGATTTGGACTGGTGCACATTCTAGATTTCATAATTAATGCATGAATGCATTTTTTAAAAATATTTGGATGTATTAATTATGAGATAATTACAACATATATTTTATTTGATTAATCTTTTTTGAACATGTCAATGGAGAGCTTACTATTTGTGAGTTTTCACTCATTTTTAATAATCATAAATTGAATGATATCATTTTCATTATTTTTATATGTAATCCTAGGAGCTCGTGGACTCACCTCACAAAGCGAGGGCGGCTCCGCGTTCGTGTTTTTTAGAGTTGACTTAACTCCCCATCCCTCCATCTCCGAAACCCTTTTTTATACTGTATATTTTCATTATTCCTATTTATTAGGATTACAACGGGTCGGGTTAAGTCGAATTTTTGGTCAATTCAATTCGATTCGAAAATATGTATCATCTTCCTGAACCTAACCCGAATATTATATATCTTTCATCCGAGCCGAGCCAAGTCGACCCGATTAGAAAACTATATATCTCTGCCCAACTTCCATCCGATCTAAATTTTTAGAGTATAATTCTGAACAGATATAAAATAAGAACTTAATTTAAAAAATAATAAAATTTTAAAATAATTTACATTATTATCCCCAGGTCGGGTTGGGTCAGAATTTTTTTACGCTCCACCCGAATCTGACCTCGCCCCTTAAAAAATCTAACCTAATCCAAATTTAAAAAAAAAAATCAGATCCAATCGGATCGAATCAAATCAAAACCCATCGATTTCGAAGTAATTGCTGCTTGTAATTATTTGGACTTGAAATATTGGTTTTTATTAGTCTATTTTAAATATTTGTTTAATTAAATAATTTATGTCAACTCGAATTGGCTATATTAAATATTATTAATATGACTTTACATTTTAGCATATATATATATATTGTCATAATTATTTTTAAATCTATTTTTATGACTTATATAATAAGTTAATATATATAAATATATATAATAAGTTAAAGTTAGAAATGGGTAGGGGCAAATTCTTAGAGTTAAAATCAAATTGTTAGAGGGGACGGTGGGTGCTAGTTGTAAGGGAACTAGGAATCAGGTTTAGATTCAAATGACCAAATCTGTTGTGATCTTAAGTGCAATTTATTCAGTTTTTGACTCTGCAAAGTCATATATTAAAATAACCATTTCTTATTCCTTAATTTTGATAAAGTCCTAGCTAGCTACCACCTCATTCAATTATAGTATTATATATACATACATGTTATATGGAATCAAAATTTAACTCATAATCAAGTTAAATTTTATTATAATTTTAACTGTTAAAGATTATTTGATGGTTTAATTTATTTAAATATGAATTGTTATGAAGTCAGAATTTATTGTGAGAAATTTTATTTTCTTATAAATTTAGAGTATTTGTTTATCTTTAAAATCATGAGAGGATCATTTTAGAGAGATATTTTTTTTGTGGTCACTATAACTTTAAGGTGTCATTTGCAAAGATAAATCCTATATTTGTGTGATTTAATTTATATTAATCTCGCTTTAATTATTTTATTTACTTTCAAATCCTTAACAATTAGTATCACAATTATGATTGAATGGTAGAATTTCAAAGAAATTTATTGATGCATATTATTTTAGTGATATTGAAGACATGTTATAGGAGTCTTGGTACAATAAGTTTTCAGTTACTTGAATAGTAATTCTCAATCTATCTAGAGATAATTTTTTAAAGGTCAACGATTAAATTTCACTTAAAAAAAACCAAGGTTTGTAGATTAAATTTCATTCAATTAGTATTATCATTAATACAATGCATAAAAGGATATTGTTAATTCAGAGGAATAATTCTAATTATAAATCCTGAAGCAGACAACATTGAAAGTTATTCTGAACGAATTTGATGGACTAAACCCAGAATAATAAATTCAGTGTAAATAAAATGCAGAGAATTGACATTTATTTGAACTTAAAATTATAAAAGTCGGTTTGTAAGTAGAAGTAACCTGGTACGTTGATGATGAAATCTAGTTTTTTTTTTCCCATTTGGACGGGGATTTTGTCTCATTTTTTATTCGCTCGAAAGAAAAAGTCAGCTCCATTCCGTTAATCTTACGATGTGGGATCACCGGCAAAAGCGGCCAAAAAACATATTCAAGGGGCGGCAGCCGAAAACCACCTTCAACCCTCCCCCCTCGGTGCCTATATAAACAAATCAAATCCAAGCTGAAGCCTCATGCAACCCTACCTACATACTCTCATTTCTCTGCAGAAAATTAAGCTCTGAAAATGGCTAACACCCGATCATCTGCATGCAAGATACCCGTCATTGATATCTTTGATGAGAATTCCAAGCCTGGTACCAGCGCTTGGATCTCCAAATGCAAGGACGTTCGAGCAGCGTTCGAGCAATACGGATGCTTCTTGGCAACGTACGACAAAGTTTCTTCACAGCTCCAGGATGATGTCTTCTGGTCTCTGCAACAATTGTTCAATCTGCCTACACAGGTTAAGGTTCAGAACACTTCTGATAAACCTTATTTCGGTTACTTTAAGCACCCTTGCATCCCTCTCTCTGAAAGCACGGGCATTGATAACCCCACCATTCTTGAAGGAACTCAAAGTTTCACCAATCTCATGTGGCCTAAGAACAACAAAACTTTCTGGTATACACATACTACATATATTTATATATACATACACACACACACACACACACAGTCCATTTCTAAACCCTAAATTTTGACTGTCTTTTACTAACCCTTTTTTACATGTTTGATTAGTGAAAGCATACATGCGTACTCGAAGCTGGTGTCGGAGCTGGATCGAATGGTTAAAAGAATGGTGTTTGAAGCTATGGTGTAGGGAAGTACTATGGTTCCCACATTAAAGCTACTGATTATCTTCTTCGACTCATCAACTATAGGGTGCCCCATGAAGATGAACGTGACATTGATGCATGTCCCGATCACACCGACAAGAGCTTCATGACCATTCTTCACGATAATGAAGTTGTAGGTCTGCAGGTGAAAACTAAGGAAGGTGATTGGATCGGCGTCGAGCCTTCCGGTTCGATGTTCCTTGTCATGGCTGGCGATGCATTCTTGGCATGGAGTAACGGAAGAATACACTCTCCGATCCATCGTGTGATCGCGACGGAAGCTGGAAAGGAAAGATATAGCCTTGCGTTCTTCTCTTTTAGTGGGGAGATTATACAAACGCCCAAGGAGCTTGTTGATGAGGCTCATCCGCAGCTTTTTAAGCCATTTCATAATATGGACTTGCTTCGACTCTATTCCCTTGATGATGTTCAGAAATATGTCGACTTTATTTCACAAGCCAAATGTGGAGCATGACCACTTCTATGCTTTATATATATATGTATTTCTTCATTGAATTAAAAGGCTTTACCACATGTAATCTATTCCTCTTAGAATGGAAGTGTAATTATTGTTTTATTTTATTAATCTGTAAAATTGCTCATAATTCGATTGTCTTGGTTAAAATAATAGATTCCATGCATTATTAATAACCATGGCAATTGTGAAATCAATGAATTATTCGATCCACGAACATGTCTAGTTTGAATGTTGGATTTAAAGGAGAATTTTTTTTATTCAAGGTTTTTGAAATTCAAAAAATAGGATCACTTGTTTAGGTAAATATAATAGAGGATTTTTAATCAAGTTTGTCAAACTTAACCTGTGGGGCATCAACAATATGAAGATTTTGGAGGAAATTATCGTATCCGGAAACTTGGAAGGATAGAGAAACCACTTGTCAAATAAACTCAGTACTACGTAAGGATCAATAAATCAACTACGAATCCCAACTGCATTTAACTAATGATCCAATCTAATTAAGCTAATCAAGGGCACGTTATGTGCATTCAAAACACATGACAAGTTACATGCATGTTATCTTCGTTAGAAACAAAACTAGGAAACGATCCAAGATGATAAATTGATTGTTTAAGTCATCACATTTTGCCCATAATTTCTATTTCTTTTTTCAGGTTACTAGCTCCATTGCTCATTAAGTTGAAGATGGAGGCCAAGAAAGCATATTTAGGAAACGATTAAAGATGATAAATTGATTGCTAAAGTAACCCAACAAAGCATTTCCTACAAGATTAGAACATAACAAAGCGTTTCGTCTTGACATCCGACGACGATCTCTCCGATGAATTGGAGTTCACGGCAGAGAAGTCTGAGCATCCTTGCTCCCCAAATCCTTTTTTGAAAAATAAGAATAAATATTTGGTTTGAATTAGTTATATTAGATATTAATAATATGATGGGAAGTCCTATAATAAATTTTAATAATATTCTATTTGAATTATTTGATCAATAGATTAGATATCGATGATTATATATATATATATATATATATATGATAATGTGTTAAAATTGGAAATGGGATGCAGGCAAATTCTTAGCTGCTCTTAGAGTTAAAATCATTTTATTTGAGGGGACGGTGGGTGCTAGTTGCAAGGGAACTAGGAATCAGGTTTAGATTCAAATGACCAAATCTGTTGTAATCTTAAGTGGGAAATTTTTATTTATTTATTTTATTATTTAGTTTTGACTCTACAAAGTCATTTATTAAAATAATCATTTCTTATTCCTTAGGTAAAGTCCTAGCTAGCTACCACCTCATGCATACAATTATATATTATATAAACATGCATACATAGTATACGGAATGTTAATAATTTAAAATAAACATACTGTATACTGAAACTTATATTTAGTATTATTACATATTGATTCAATTTTAATTGATAATTTGTAACACCCCAATTTAGGGGCTAAAATTTAGAAAATATAAATTGATGGATTTAATTGGTATTTTTGGAAGAAATTGGGGATTACATTGTAAAATTTCAAAGTTGGCAGACCATTTTAAGAAGTGTAGGAAGTTCAGTGACTAAACTCATTGTTTACCCATTTTTATTATGGGATGAATTATAAATCCATTGCCGTGCCCAGTTTCCAGTTTATTTCCCAGTTTTCCTCTCCCGGTCAACCAACTTTGAACTCCGATCTACTCACCGTTCGACCTCCAAACGACGAGCCGAAACCACCATCGTGTTCGTTGTCAACCGAGGAACAAAACCCCTCAAACCTTTCGTCGTGAATCATCTTCGTTCATCGTTAATATCAGTCGGAAGTATCGTCAGTAATAACTCAGTTTTAGTTGGTTTTTCATCGATTCACGACGATCGGGTCATCCGTTTACGACACCTCCCGCACCATCGTGTTCGTTGCATCGTTCCGAGTTCGCCGGTGTCATCCTTGGTCTCCGTCAACGGCGGCGCGTGAGGAGGTAAAGCGGTCAAAGTTTCCGATTTGTTGAAATCGAGCTCTCCGCCGTTCAAAATTGTGAACCGAGCTTTGTAAGTATCTCGAAATCGCTCAAAATAATTTTTAGAAATTTTTCCGGGAATTAAGCACTGCTCACGCGCCTCCACTGCGCGTGGGGAAGAAAAAATGACCGGTTTGACCGGTTTTGTAACCCATTTGACCGGTTTGACCGGTCATAACCCGACCCGACCCATTTACCCGACCCGTTTACCCGACCAGTTAACCCGACCCGTTGACCCGTTGACCTGTTGACCGTTGACCGACGTTGACCACTGTTGACCAAAACTTTGACTGACTTTAACCGGGCATTAAACGACCTTTGACTTCGACCGAGTATACCTATCCTAACATTTTTCGACGTTCCAAATCCGATTTCGCTGTCTGTTTTTCAAAATTCAAACCCGAAGGCCCCGTAATTTCCGGTCAAACCCATTGACTTCGATTTTAACCGACAATTCCAAATTTCTGAAAAGTCATATTTTATGCTTTCGACGTCTTGAATCCGAATCCGAAGTCCGTTTCACCAAATTCGAACCCGGTAAGCCGTCTTTCAATGATTTATTACCCGATTCGATCCGTTTATCGCAATTAAGCTCCGTTTCTGATATAATTTATGTTGATATGATTCTGAGGAATTATTGGAAGTTGAATTGAAGATCAAAGGCGTTCGAATGGAATTTTTATGGTTGATCAATATTGCACGAAAATCGAGGTAATACTTTACTACCTCTTTATGCTTTATAGAACATGTTGGTATTGGTAAATGCATGAATGGAAATGTTTGGTCTCATATTTGTAAATAATGAAGTTATACACTCGATCTGAATACGGTAAAAAGGTTCAGTAATTGATTATGGTTCAGATGACTTTTATAAGAAATTAAGGGATTGTTAGAATTAAATTACAAGTTATGTGCTTAGTGATAAAGAAATCAACCTGGATCTGTAACTTATAATTTAAAGATCCTATGGTTAATTGCTTTCTCCAACATTCTCTAATCTTGAAAAGATTCCTTAACAGACTTCTAGCATCTTGCTCAACTCCTCTTGGGTTAAAACCGGTTATCCAAAATATCCAAGTAAAAATAACATTTCTTATGCACCTCAATATTTTTTTATCAGATCGATATGTCTGTAAAAACCTCTTATCCAACTTCCATATTCCAATCTTGTCTTTTTATAACACAAGGGTATTTTCGTAATTTTACCCTATCGGAGTATTCTCATAATTTCTCGTCCAAATACCTTTAACATTTAACCTTTGATGAAATAAATTATAAGTTACAGATCCAGGTTGATTTCTTTATCACTAAGCACATAACTTGTAATTTAATTCTAACAATCCCTTAATTTCTTATAAAAGTCATCTGAACCATAATCAATTACTGAACCTTTTTACCGTATTCAGATCGAGTGTAGAACTTCATTAATTACACATATGAGACCAAACATTTCCATTCATGCATTTACCAATACCAACATGTTCTATAAAGCATAAAGAGGTAGTAAAGTATTACCTCGATTTTCGTGCAATATTGATCGACCATAAAAATTCCATTCGAACGCCTTTGATCTTCAATTCAACTTCCAATAATTCCTCAGATACATATCAACATAAATTATATCAGAAACGGAGTTTAATTGCGATAAACGGATCGAATCGGGTGATAAATCAGTGAAAGACGACTTATCGGGTTCGAATTTGGTGAAACGGACTTCGGATTCGGATTCAAGACGTCGAAAGCATAAAATATGACTTTTCGGAAATTTGGAATTTTCGGTCAAAATCGAAGTCAACGGGTTTGACCGGCAATTACGGAGCCTTCGGGTTCGAATTTTGAAAAACGAATAGCGGAATCGGATTTGGAACGTTGAAAAATGTTAGGATAGGTATACTCGGTCGAAGTCAAAGGTCGTTTAATGCCCGGTCAAAGCCAGTCAAAGTTTTGGTCAACAGTGGTCAACGTCGGTCAACGGTCAACGGTCAACGGGTCGGGTCAACGGGTTGGATCAACGGGTCGGGTCGGGTCAACTGGTCAGGTAAACGGGTCGGGTCATGTTATGACCGGTCAAATGGGTTACAAAACCGGTCAAACCGGTCATTTTTTCTTCCTTACGTGCAGTGGCGGCGCGTGGGGGCACGTGAACAGTGCTAAATTCCCGGAAAAATTTCTAAAAATTATTTTGAGCGATTTCGAGATACTTACAAAGCTCGGTTCACAATTTTGAACGGCGGAGAGCTCGATTTCAACAAATCGGAAACTTTGACCGCTTTACCTCCTCACGCGCCGCCGTCGACGGAGACCAAGGATGACACCGACGAACTCGGAACGATGCAACGAACACGATGGTGCGGGAGGTGTCGTAAACGGATGACCCGATCATCGTGAATCGATGAAAAACCAACTAAAACTGAGTTATTACCGACGATACTTCCGACTGAAATTAACGACGAACGACGATGATTCACGACGAAAGGTTTGAGGGGTTTTGTTCCTCGGTTGACAACGAACACGATGATGGTTTCGGCTCGTCGTTTGGAGGTCGGACGGCGAGTAGATCGGAGTTCAAAGTTGGTTGACCGGGAGAGGAAAACTGGGAAATAAACTGGAAACTGGGCAAGGCAATGGATTTATAATTTATCACATAATAAAAATGGGTAAACAATGAGTTTAGTCACTGAACTTCCTACACTTCTTAAAATGGTCTGCCAACTTTGAAATTTTACAATTTAATCCCCAATTTCTTCCAAAAATACCAATTAAATCCACCAATTTATATTTTCTAAATTTTAGCCCCTAAATTGGGGTGTTACAATTCTCCCCTCCTTAAAAAGAATTTCATCCTCGAAATTCATTCATGTCACATAATTGCATAAATGACACTTCCATCAGTTTTTTTTATATCTTTCATGTATACATTCTCATCAGAACTCTCTTATTTCAAGTAAATAATCAAAACAACTTTATCCTTGTGGAATCAATTCAGCTTTAGTTACGAGAATAGACTCATGCATATCCAATTTCATTTCCAGAGTCGAGTCAGAATTTCTCAAATGAATAACTCTCACATGGCTCGTGAGGTACTTCACAGCGTTTAGATAGATGTTACTGGTATTCCTTTTTGTACAAGTATAGCCTTAACAGATAGAAACTTTGGTTTACTCGCTACAGATAGGGACTCAACCCTGGAGTTCCGGCTCAGAGAGGCACGATTGCAGTCTAGGGGCATGTACTGATCAGACATATTTTGACATTCAACCGGTCGGTATATCTTGAAAAATCTTGACTCAAACCATAGCTCTGATACCACTAAATGTAACCCCCAGACCGATGCGGGTAGCCCGATCCGATCCGGGAAGTCACATTAGGGCCACCGGAGTGACCCACTGTAAAAATAGCGGAAAATTTAAAACTTTTTTTCAGAACATGTAAACTTATAAAATCAGTTTTCACTATTTAAAAATAAAACAGATTTCCAAACTCGTATATAAATCAAAATACAATTACATGCCCCCTTATCACATGTACCATACTCCGCAACAACGCCGGACGAATTCCTTTACTGATGTCGATAACTGCACTGGTATAATTCTTTTAACCTAAAAAGGTGAGTAATAGAGTGAGCTTTGGAAAGCTCAGTAATACAGAACTACCAGATGATGCTGATGAACGTGCAGATACAGATAAACATACATATCCTTAGGGCCACCGGAGCGACCCACTGTAAAAATAGCGGAAAATTTAAAACTTTTTTCAGAACATGTAAACTTATAAAATCAATTTTCACTATTTAAAAATAAAACAGATTTCCAAACTCGTATATAAATCAAAATACAATTACATGCCCCTTAATCACATGTACCATACTCTGCAACAACGCCGGACGAATTCCTTTATTGATGTCGATAACTGCACTGGTATAATTCTTTTAACCTGAAAAAGTGAGTAATAGAGTGAGCTTTGGAAAGCTCAGTAATACAGAACTACCAGATGATGCTGATGAACGTGAAGATACAGATAAACATACATATCCTTATTATTTCTGAACATTTACAGATTTTTATACTGAGCAGAGATCCTACTGATATTTCAGATGGTAACAGACAATGAGCTTTCAGTTCAGAGAAATATTTCGGATGATTGAGTTAAGGAGATCAGAATAGATTTTCTAGTGTGTTCCCAAAAACCATGTAACTTTTTAGATCTTTTTAAAACATATATATATATATATATACCTCCATCCGTCACGAACAAAATGTGTAGGTTCCCCAGAACCATACAACCCCGTCACGTCCAGTAAGGCCCTGAGCACACAGCCGAGGAACCGGTAAGTAAGGCCCTGAGCACACAGCCGAGGAACCTCCAAGTATTCTTCCTCCAACAATACCCCCCAATAAAACATGTTCCGTCCGTAAACGGATATATCAAAAATCAAAACATAATTCAAGTCAAGTATCATATCAGAATCCAGGTCATGTATCAGATCAGAATCCATGTCAATATTAGATCAGAATCCAGGTCAGGTATCATAACAGAATTCAAATTTGAAATCATATAAAATATTCATGTAATTAGGGAACACACCAGAGTTTACAGGTATTATTTAGAGGTACTGTATCAGGCAGAGAAACACAGTTCTTCATTATGTTGATAGAATGTTGGAATTTAGAATCACTATTGGAAGAGTTCATTAACTGACAGAATCATCAGTTATTCAGAATGTGAATTATCGGGATATTATCTTATTCAGATAATTTTCAGAAGTTGTACGTAATCAGAAGGGTATTCAGAATCCTTTACATCAATGTCAATTGATCGGATAATCGAACAACTTGAGAACGAAGATTCAGAACCTTAACAATCTATGTCGACTGGTCAATTCATTTTCCTTCTAGGGTATTTACTCTTTAATACCACAAATTCTTGTCCGTAGACCATTTTCGGAATTATCGTTGAATAAATCTTCCAATGTCTTTATTTCATTTCCACGCTTCCACAATATCATGAAATGCTGACGTACTTGATTAATTTGTTCATAACCCATTATAATTGTACACTACGTAAACTCATCAGAGTTTCTAGACTTATCCAAATCACTTATTAAATCCTCAGTCATTGAGGTTACCTAGTTCATTTAGCAGCCATGTTCATTCCAGTTACTTCAGGATTTTCCAGAGTAATTCAAACGTTCCTGAATTTCAGATACATGTTGTACTTCCATTCTATTCAATTTGGTCTTCGTGGTTGATTTGTCGAACAAACGTCCAATACTTATGCTTACTTGGATTCCTTAATTAATCCAAGACATTTACTTAATTTAGGCCATAAGGGTATTTTGGTAATTTTGATGTTCAATTTTATTCCATTCATTTCAGAACTCGAGGATATTCAATCATTCATGAGCTTGGTGATATTCTTGAGTCATTTATATTAGAGGGGTATTATGGTCATTTTACAGATCTACGATATTTCAATCTTTTCCTTCCATCCGGTCTTATTATTTAATTCAATCTTATCATTTACTTTAGTCCTTTCGAACAATTCTGACAGCAGAATACCTCCGATAAATTATTCTTCAAGTATTTACTCATTATTCAGATATTTTCGAGTCAAGTGTCTTCTCAGATTTTACAAACGGAATATCATGAATTTTCTGTACAAAGACAGGATCTTAACAATTAAATTCTTACTTAATCGAGTTAAGTACAAATCCTCAAAGTACTTTCTCATTCAAGGTCAATTCAAACTATTTTATCTCTCAAGGGCATTTTCTTAATTTCTTAACCAGATAATTTCGATATTGGCTCTTAACGAAAATAATTATAATTTAAATATCCTATGGTTAATTGCTTTCTCCAATATTCTCTAATCTTGAAAAGATTCCTTAACAGACTTCTAGCATCTTGCTCAACTCCTCTTGGGTTAAAACCGGTTATCCAAAATATCCAAGTAAAACTAACATTTCTTATGCACCTCAATATTTTTTCATCAGATCAATATGTCTGTAAAAACCTCTTATCCAACTTCCATATTCCAATCTTGTCTTTTTATAACACAAGGGTATTTTTGTAATTTTACCCTACCGGAGTATTCTCATAATTTCTCATCCAAATACCTTTAACATTTAACCTTTGATGAAATAAATTATAAGTTACAGATCCAGGTTGATTTCTTTATCACTAAGCACATAACTTGTAATTTAATTCTAACAATCCCTTAATTTCTTATAAAAGTCATCTGAACCATAATCAATTACTGAACCTTTTTACCGTATTCAGATCGAGTGTAGAACTTCATTAATTACACATATGAGACCAAACATTTCCATTCATGCATTTACCAATACCAACATGTTCTATAAAGCATAAAGAGGTAGTAAAGTATTACCTCAATTTTCGTACAATACTGATCGACCATAAAAATTCCATTCGAACGCCTTTGATCTTCAATTCAACTTCCAATAATTCCTCAGATACATATCAACATAAATTATATCAGAAACGGAGTTTAATTGCGATAAACGGATCGAATCGGGTGATAAATCAGTTTGACTCTACAAAGTCATTTATTAAAATAATCATTTCTTATTCCTTAGGTAAAGTCCTAGCTAGCTACCACCTCATGCATACAATTATATATTATATAAACATGCATACATAGTATACGGAATGTTAATAATTTAAAATAAACATATTGTATACTGAAACTTATATTTAGTATTATTACATATTGATTCAATTTTAATTGATAATTAGATTTAAGTTTTATTATAAATTTAGTGATTAAAGATTAAATATTTTTAAATTAATCAAAAAAAGTTTTATTGATAATTTTCTTTTATAAATTTAGAGTATATCTTATCTTTAAACCATAAAAAATAATTTTTTTGGAGAAAGATAATTTTTTGTTGTTTCTATAACTTTTGAGTGTTGATTGTAGAGACGAGTTTTGTAAAAATATTAAAAAGAATATTTTAGGATATATCAGATTTTGATATATATATATATATAAAGAGTTTGTGAGATATAATTATTTTTGTACTTATATTGTTTCGAATCTTAATATTTATAATAGATTATTTGTCTCAAATCCATAAAGGTATGTAAGGGTAAATCACAATAAATCTCATATGATATGTGTGATTTATTATATGTTGATTTCACTTTGATTATTTTTTTACTTTCAAATTTTTAATAAATGGTATCAGAGCTATGATAAGAGTTGTAGTGTAACGTCTCGAATTTTGGGTTAGTAGTTCGGTTTAACCCGAGACCCGTAAATCAAACTCGATGGACCTATTAGAATAGTTTAGACCTAGTTACGTTGAAATTGGGCTTAAGTTGAGGACCAAGTGTTAGAGACGAGGATGAGTTATTAAGAAATAATATTTAAGAGGGACCAAAGGTGAAATTTACCCATTTCTTTAATTAAGGATGAAAACCCCTTATTTTAGGTGTTTTCCACGTGAAACACTCCAACCCAACACTCTTCCACTTTATTTCATCTTTTTTTTTCCTTTTTCTTCTTCTTATCCAAGGTGAAACAAAAGAAGGAAACTTTAAGAAGTTTAAGCATAGTTTAAGTTAGCCAAGGTAAGAACCTTAATCATCATCCCTCAAGCTTCATTTTAGGCCCCTAATCTTAAGTTTTGGTCATAGTTTCAAAAATGTGTTTATTAGAGGTTTAAGGGAATCAAAGGATTCATGCTTGTTCTTGGTATATTTAAGTTTTATGGAGTGTTTTTAACTTGATTCCAAGTTCTAGACAAGTCAATAATTCCTTTTCTTACCTTTGTTTATAGAAATAGGTAGGAGAAGGTTCTAAGGCTAGGGGAAAGAGAATGTGACTCCTAGTTGATTTGGGAGAGTTTTTAGCAACCAAGAAAGCAAGATAACACATTTACAACATTTTCATACCATTTGTGAGTCTTTATATTGCATTCAAGCTAGAAAATATAAGTTGTAAAGCATGTATGATCATTTATGGTAGGTCCTAGCATTTGATGTTATTTAACTTGTATGAAGCCCCTTTATGATCCATTCTTTTATATATAAACTTATATTGGTCAATTGGAAATGTTGGTATAGTTTTGTGAGGGTTTTGAAGTGTTTAAACGTGTAAAAAATTTAAGTTACAGAAGAGGTTTTGAAACCCCCTCTAGCTGGTTTCGAAACCTTTTGTCCAAAAGGTGAAATTTTAGAGAGGTTTTCGAAATCACTTGGGGAGGTTTCTAAACTACCTGACCAGAATGTTAAAAAATGCTAAGGTTTCGAAAACCCTTAGGCTATTTTTGAAACCCCTGTATGAAATTTGCCAAATAAGCCTAGAATGGTACACAGATGACTGTGGACTTATAGTATGCTTCTAATTGAGAAATTTCTAATAAAATTACAAGTGAGAACAAGAATATTGTTAATTACATTTAGAAACGAGATAAATTAGGGCGACATAAAACTAGTCTTATTTGAATACTAGGGAAACAACGAGGACACTGGGGTTACATTAATAAGTGATACTGGTATCGATGAATAGAATCAGTTCATATATCATTAGGTAGTGTGCAAGACACTTTAAATTGACTAACTATGGCCAAGGCCCGACACTCGCGAGGGGTAAGTTAGTGGAGGGTGTTGTGTCAGATGTAGAGATTTCGGGCCTCATCCTAGGTATACTAGAGAGGTGTGTGGGCTCCGAGATTCAGAATTGTAATACCATAAATTTTAACTAGTGACTAAAATGTAAGTTTTGAAAGTTTTATGGCTAAAGTATAAACTTGTAAAAGTTCATAGACCAAAAATATAATTTTGAAATGGGATAACTCCGTAAAATGACAATATTTTGGGTCTTTTTACTTAATTTATTGATTATCTAAAAGTCATTGTTGCATATAGTTGCATTTAGTACATTTATTGCATGTAGTGGAAAAGTTTTGTCTCTACTAGTTTTTCTTTATAAAACTGATGTTGTTGATAAGAATGGTTGTGTGTTGGTTGTGATGATGCAGGTGATAGGAAATGATCGAGAAGGAAATTATTTGCCATGACAAATTTTTTGTGAGGGCCAAAGAAACTGAAGTCGATGACCGTGAGGAACAATTTTTGCTACGCAAGTTTTATCTTGCAAACCTGACGCAGTACGAGACAAGATATTTGATGTCGTGTGACCAGCTGTGCAATGTACCTTACGTGAACCCCTGCCCTTGCCAATGATTTGGGACCGCTGCCAGCTGCTATATTATTCACAAATTGGGCATAAATTCAAGGTTATTTAGAGGAATTTCAAGGGCATTAAACCTTAGAAATTCCCCACTATAAATAGCACATCATGCCCTCCATTTTGAGAGACTCTTCCACCTACCCTAAAGCTTTGAAAAGGTAACAACAACACCATTCTTCTCCACCATTCTCCTCTATTATTTTCTTAGTGTCCTCCATAGTCGGGCTTCGCCGGAGTCGCGACTAGGCCCTTGAGAGAGGCCAACCCACTGGAGCGGTCCATGGTGGTGGTTTGAAAGTCACGACAACAACCTTTTTTTAGAAGTTTTTCTTCTCATTGTTATTCATTTTTTATATTTTTAATGGGCTTGTACTTAATGACGATTTGGGACGATTTTAGCCACACCATGAATTGATTTATTTGGTGTTGGATTTGTTGGGATGATATTTTATTTTGTGTTTAATAGATGATCAAGTATGTTTATATTAAATGTTGTTTTGTTCACTGTTTTAACTTTATGACATAGCATTGTAAGAGTTTTTAAGAGATTGCCTTATGCCACGACATAAAATTCTTACTCTTTGTAAGAGCTATTGAGAGATAGTCGTTTTTCTAGGAGTTGATGCCTAATATCGAGAGTTAGGTTAGATCTACATGAACAATTGAACTAATCTAGGATGGTGAGGTTCTAATCCTCCTTAGAGATAATGGGCGGGTTTCAAGATACTAGAAGGGATAGTACTCAATTGATAGGGTAGAGTCACAGTTTACACTAAGAGGTATTGTCGTGGCAATAGTTTTATTAGGTTCCTTACTAGAGATAGCCTAGGAACACATCTAGTAAATCCTGTCGGGCAGCATATACATATTGTACTTATATCATTCTAAGTATAGAATAATTTCTCACCGCACCAAATCCAACCCAAATGCTCTATTAGAAGTCTAATTGTGTGAGGTTTCTAGTCTATATTCAGAACTCAAACATTTTTTGCCTTAACAACTTTAATTTACTTATTCTTGCAATTAATTTTTTCCTTAGCAATTTTTATTTGTTTACTTTTGCATATTTTTCTTGCCAAGACAAAAATTATCTGCTCACTTCACACATTTCTTACCTCAGCAAACTTTTTCCATCTGTTCATACTATATGCAATAGCACATTTCTCATTTGTTTATATCATTAGATTTAGACACTTATGAATAGTTAATGACGCTTATTCCTATATGTAGCAATTTTTAAAGAATTTCCCCGATCCCTGTAGAGACGATACTCACTCACTATTGTATTACTTGCATTGATTGTGTATACTTGCACAGATTTACGTGTCATAGAACACACATTTACACGTGATCAAAAAGTTATATATTTTAGCCCGTAAACAAACAGATTGGCCTAAAACAAGAAATTTCATGGTAATTAGATTTTCGATACATGATTTGTATTAAAAGCTATAAAGCGAAAAAGTTTGGTATAGAAATTGGGTCATCAGATCGAGTTGGAATTTCATGAAAATTTGAAGGATGTTACTTAAGGGATGTAAATGTTATTTACTCATTTTATATTTGAGAAATTTAGCTTAGATTGATGTAATTTTTAAGATTTCTCTTAACAGTGGAAAATTTAGTGACTAAAATACAATTTTCAAAAATTGTATGGCCAAAGTAGAAAGTCAAAGACAAGTTTATTCATCTTTGACTAAAGAATATTTTAAAGGAATATAATGCAATGACATTTGGTAATTTTTAAGATTCATTCATGGAAAATTAGGGATTTCCCATAAATTGAATTTTATATTCAATTTAATTAGTTTAAATGTCATGTTTATTATGAAAATTACTAGAAAAATCAAGACATCTTCTTCCTTCACCAGCTGCTGTCATGAACCCCTATAAGGTGAGAAAAAAATTATTTTTTCATTTTTGAGTTATTTTAGTAGGATTTTGAATTAAGTTGTGAAATAGAAAAATGTTCTCCATCAAATTCTGTATCATTTGGTATAAGAAATTCATGTTAAACATGCTTGGATGTTGAGATTTGATGATTAGAGTTTATGATGAGTTTATGGAGTTTGAAGATTTGATGAAAGATTATTATGTTTTTGAGATTGGAGATTAATTCTAAGGCATGTATGATTATTGAAATTATTTTATACATGCTTATATTAGGTAGGTAAAATTTAGGGCTTATGGATAATTGATGGAGTTGTATTTAATTTGTTGTTATGATGATTAGAATAACATGAATTTAATGTAAGGAAGTTGAATTAATGCTTGAAATTGAATGGAAATCAAGCTTTATGGTTCTTGGAATATTCGAATATTAAAAGAAAAATAGGGGAAATATTGAAAATTTTCCTATGGTTTAGAAATTATATTAGAAGCATTCTATGCGATTTGAAGATCAATTTGAATCAATTTGGAAGCATGAGTTAGTAAAAGTGCTAATATACAAGTTTTGAAAATTGTGGGATATTATTGCAAGAATGTGAAATTTGGGGTGTTCAATGTTAATTATTAACATTGAAGTGATGGAATTTTAAGTTATAAAGTTGATTGGAATCAAATTACAAGTTTGGTAAAGTTGAGGGTGGAATTCGAAAAGTCTCAATATTATAGGGACTTGATTACAAGTTTGTTAAATGTAGAAGTATCATTTGGATAAATTATTGCAATGCTAGAAATTTTATTAGTATGCTGATTTTTGAGGTTAAATATTTAGGATTGAATTGCAAGTTTACCAAAGTGGGTGTTGAAATTGAAAAAGTCTAAGAAAGTTTCGAATGAAATTGCAAGCTTTTGAATGTTAAAGTGTTGATTTGAATATTTTATTGAGATGCTAGAAATTTTATGTAATTAATATGAAATTATCATAATGGTGAAGAGCTCTTATAAATTTAATGGAAAAGTGAAGATGAATTCTAGAAAGAATTCATAATTAGTGGCCTGATTATGCTGTCGAGGGGTTAATGTTGGAAATAAATATTTATGGAATTTTAAGAGTATGTTGAGAAGTTTGAAACTATGATGGAAGTATGATTTAGTTTTATATTGATTAAGTATCGATTTTATTTTTCTAGACTTTATATTTTAAGTTTAGATTATGTTAGTTCGATACTAACATATAGTTTAAATATGTTGTATTATTATGTTACATTGTTAGACTATGAAAAATCTAGTGATCCGAACGATATGAAAAGAAAGGATAAAGCTCGTGATTAGGAGTATTGCATAAAAGGTTCGGTAATGAGGCAAAGGTGAGTGAATTTTATTTATTTAATTATTTTGATCAAGGACGACTTGAGATAAGAATTTTTTCAAGCTTTTTTCTACTTTAATTATGGATTATTTCCATAATGTTTATATAAATTTTTTATGGATGATTTAGGGTATGAACTACCCAAGTACGAGTTTTATGAGAATGAATATTAAATGTTTATGATTTTCAGACGTTGATTAATAAATGATTAGATTATGAATTAAAAGCCCATTGTATGTTGCATTGAGAGTCGTAGGTACATTTGACATGCCATTAAGTTGAGTACTTTCAAGTCAAGATATGGTACATTCGTGTACTTTATGATTTTGCACCATTGGTGCATATGTTATGATCTGCACTTGGAGTGCATCTTATGATATGTTATGATTGGCATTGTGATGTGCCTAGTGTGCACCTTATGTTCTACTCGCGTACCTTATATTCTCTTAAATATACTTTGCGCTATGAAAATTAAATATAAGCTACGAACGTGTTAAGTTGGCACGAAATATGTTATATTTATGTTATCTTATATGATTTTATAAGAAAATGGAACAAGTTTATTTTCAGGTTACGAAGAAGTATTGGAATTGAATAAGTCGGTTTGAAAGTTTAATGTTTTATTCAAAATTTATTTTAATGTTTTACCGTATTTATGATATTTTCATGTTTTATCTCACCTTAGTTTATTACTGCCTCACTAAGTTATACTTATCGTGTGATGATTTTCATGCGTAGTTTCTGATAGATAAGAACGAGTAGTGAGAAACCTCTCAAACATCTTTTTAGAAGTCATACCTATCATCAGTATCAGTAAGACATCTATGATGTTACTTTTGACTTTTAGTGGCATGTATAATTATATTAGTAGTTATAGTTATCAAATTTGTTTTTAAATGGTCTGTAATAGTTAAATATGACTATTTTATCTTGGCCAGTTTAGTTTTATCAGTATATATATATATATATTATGTTTTTGAGTGGTTTGAAAATTTAGCAGAAGTTAGGCAATTTTTACTAGTTTGCGAAACATCACTAAACTGCCTAATTACTTTATGAAAATGGATTTGTTTTCGATGTTTAGATATTAGTTTATGACTTTATCTATTAAGAAAATAATTTTATAAATTTAAATAGGAATATTTTAAAACGAAATTTTTTTAAGTATTTATGTTCAGTGAATGTTTGTCAAGTTGATGTGACATATTTAACTCGTATTTTGAGATGTATACGGACTATGGGTGTTACAAGAACCCTCAACCGCACCATGATGTTTACCATAGAGTAGAGAGTGGGTATACGAGTATACTTACTAATGCATTGTTTTATATAGCTTGAGCATTGGATGAACATTTAGTATGACTTAATTGTTATTGTGGCACTCGGCTAGTGAGCTTAGTGTTTGGAATTTGTTTCCTTACGCAGGTTAGTTGGAGGAGCATTCGAGGATCCTTTTTAAACAATTGATGTCCGGATCAAGTGTAGCCGAGTACATCTCAAGTTCTACTTTAGAGGGCATGTATATTTGTGGACCCTTATTGAGTCGTAACTCTATTTAAATGATGGTCTGTTGATATACTTATTTTGGGAGCTCCCCAATAGAATTATTTGTATATATATACTTATGGTTGGTTATTTATTTTTAAGTGGCTTTAAATTATAGTTTTTAAATGAGTATTAAAAGGAAAAAAATATTGTGTTACCCACTCCAGTGGTTCCATGTGGTATTCTAATGGTCGATTATGTGTTGAATCGGTTTAGGGTGTTACATATAGAGTTTCAAAGAAATTTGTTGATGCATATTTTGTTAGTGATATTGGAGATAAACCATATGAGTTTTGGTGCAATAAAATTTTAATTGTAGAGATGTTAAGTCTCAATTGATCTAATGGTGCTTGAACAAATATAACACAAAAGTTGAAGTTGTCAAAGACTTGATGGTGATGCTTTAATGAATATTTGACTATGTGAGAATAAAAGTTATTGAAGACTACTAATATTTTGATAGACTACTAAACTATCATTTTTGGTCTATTTTAGTACCTAAAATTTAATGTTTTAAAACCATACCCAAAGTAAGTATTTCTTTCATTTTAGTGTCATCGTTCAAAATTTAACGTTAAGTTTAACTTTTTTTTGAAAGTTACAAGTACTAAAATGGATCAAAACTAATAGTTTAGGTACTAATCACGTTAAGTTTTTAATGAAAGGGTACTAAATGAAACAAAAATTAAACATTAGGTATAATTTTGAAAAAATTGAAAATTTGGGTACTAAAATGGGTCAAAATTGATAGTTTATGTACTAAATACGTAGTTTACCTGAAATTTTATTGTAATTATAATTATTAAAAATTATTTAATGATTAAGTTTCTCAAGGTAAGGATTCTTGATGATCAAGTTTTTTTTTAATATAGGGTATGTCTTAATCTTTAGAATAATGAAATGGAATTATTTTGGAGAAATTTATCCCTTTTGTTATCAGTGTATTTTGGGTGTAGATTACATAGACAAGTTTTGCAGAGATGATGATTAATCTAGGGTAAGTACAAGACAATATTTGTTCAAAGATAAGTACAAGGCAATATATGTTTAAAGATAACTCTCAATCACTTGACATTGAACGCTCATACTCCTGACATTTCTGATTCTCGAACCCGATATCTTGGCTTTTTTTGTGCTTGAAACCGGCCGGAACCTCAAGGAATAGTAACAATTCATTTACTATCAAGGTATAATCATTGATATTCTTTCTATTAATTTACCTATTGATATTACCACTAGTGAAATTAGTAAAAATAGAAAAGGGGGGATTTGACTTTAATTTGAACTTAAAGTAAGTATAAGTGACCTGGTACGTTGATCATTAAATCTAGTTTTTCATTTGGACGGAGATCTTGTTTCGTTTTCTTAAGAAAAGTCAGCTACATTTCGTTAATCCTACGTTGAGGGATCGCTGGGAAATATACAAGGGGCGACAGCCGAAAACCATCTTCAGCCCTCCTGCCTCGGTGCCTTATATGACCTAATCAAATCCTCATGCAACAAATATCAGCTCAAACCCTATATCTCAATATCCATCAACACCTACATACATACACTCATTTTTCTGCAGAAAATTAAGCTCTGATAATGGCTCACTCCAGTTCAGCTGCAAGCAAGATACCCGTCATTAATGTTTTCGATGAGAACTCAAAGCTTGGTAGTGAGGCTTGGATCTCCAAATGCATGGACGTTCGAGCTGCGTTCGAAAATACGGGTGCTTCTTGGCAACGTACGACAAAGTTTCTTCACAGCTAGAGGATGATGTCTTCTTCTCTCTGCAACAATTGTTCAATCTTTCTACAATGATTAAGGTTCAGAACACTTTTTATGAACCTTATTTCGGTTACTTCAAACACCCTTGCATCCCTCTCTCTGAAAGCATGGGCATTGATAACCCCACCATTCTTGAAGGAGCTCAAAGTTTCACCAATCTTATGTGGCCTAACCTCAACAAAACTTTCTGGTATACACACTTGACACACTCAATCTCATATATATATATAGTCCATTTCGAAACCCTATATTTTGAGCATGATTTACTAACCCTTTTTTTTGGAAATGTTTGATCAGTGAAAGCATACATGCGTACTCGAGCTGGTGTCGGAGCTGGATCGAATGGTGAAAGGAATGATGTTTGAAAGCTATGGTGTCGGGAAGTACTATGGTTCCCACATTAAAGCTACAGATTATCTTCTTCGACTCATCAACTATAGGGTTGAAGAGTGTTTTATTTGGTTAATATTTTTTTATTAATTAAACATTGTTATCTCCTTTTATAATGATAATTTGGGTTGTTTTGATTCGAATTTGTGCATGACTCTATTTTTCAGGAAATAACAATTAAAAGGCAAATTAAACAAATTTTCCTACATATTTGGGAAAAGTCGACACCAACTCAAATTCAAAGGTCGATCTAAGTACAAACTCTAATTAAATATTCCAAGTAGCAATATCAAAGGAGGAAAGCAAGGCGAACCATAATTCTTTAGGAATTTAAAAGTTGTAATTGAATTCAAACATTTGAGATTTTATTATTTTATTAGGAATTTAGTTTGCATATAATTTTTATTTAGGATTTTTAATATTTATTAATTAAGATTTTTAGTTTGTTAGAATTAAGAGTTTGAATATTTTAAGAGTTAGTATTTTATTTTCATTAAATTAACTCAAGACTATAAATACCCCTAGGGGTGAAGTTTGTGGGAGGTACAAGTTTAAAATACAGTATATAATTAGTTCTGGCCTTTTCTTTGTTTTAATTTATTTCAATAAAATTATTTTTCTTCTCCGTCTACTTTCTTTCTACAGACCAAGCGTGATTTCTATCATGCTTGACTAAACTTTTCGTTAGCTGATAGTTGAGAGACAACTCAATCCAGTCTCGTGAGAATAAAAAAGGTACGTTGATAGAGCACATTGGTTTGTTCGACGTTGTGATCTACAGTTGAGGAGAAGAATCTTCTTGTACCAAATTCAATTCCCTAATAACAATCTTAGCGGCAGTCCGCTAAGGGCAATCAAGATCGGGTTCGATTCTCATTGAGACACTATGATCTGAGCACGGGCTTTTCCAGTTCAAAACCATCATTGGCATTAATATCGATAGTCGATATTAATCCAAACAAGGGCTAATTTTCAAGCATTACCTTTGGAAATCAGTTCACAAGAGAGAAGAGCAAGTTACAAGGGTTGGGCCTTTTAGATTGTAATCGGAAAGTATCCGAAGAAAAATCTATTTCAGTGATCAAGACAGATTCAGGCGAAGCGAATATGGAGGCTATTTCTCATCTTTATTATTCTTTTACAATTTTCTTTTCTCAATTTTTCTTATTTTTTGCATCTTAGTTTTACTTTAATTTTATTTTACTCGTTTACTTTAAAACCATCTTTCTTTTTAATTTACTTGTTTTACAGTTTTCTTGGTTCAAGATCAAATCAAATTAGAATTAGAAATTTTCGAATCCCTGTGAACCGACACCCTTTTTCTCTATATTAATTTCTTAGCATAATTATCCATGAAAAATGCTTTTCAAATTGGTGTCGTTGTCGAGTATCACTGCAAAAATATTAATTAAAATTTGTTTTGATTTATGACAAGGAAAAATCCACGCGAACTAGTTAATTAGGTACCTGAGATCGAAGTACTAGCCCAAAGAATACGTTCACATACGCTACAAGAAAGGAGACAACAATCACAACAATCTGAATCCAATCTAGAACCTAATATGGAGACACCCTTTGATGTCAAAACCTTCTCTGACACTGAAGAAGACTTTGAGAAACCAATTCCAATGGATCAACAAACAATCCAATAATTAGCTGCGACACTTGCCAAACAACAACCGTTATGCATCACATTCCCTCATGGAGAAACACTGTTTGAGCTGAAAACGAGTTTAACTTATCTTCTACATACTTACTGTGGACTGCCCAACGAAAGTCCTCACAAGCATCTTACTGAGTTTCATCTAGTTTGCTCTAGCATGAAACCATAGGGAGTATCTGATAATCAATTTAAACTCCGTGCTTTCCCTTTTCCTTTAGCTGACTCGACCAAAGATTGGTTATATTATTTACCTCCTAATTATGTTAATACATGGGCTAATATGACTCATCTTTTTCTTGACAGGTTTTCCCTGTAGCAAAAGTGATTGAATTAAGAAGAAAAGTCTTAGGAGTACAACAAATAAATGGGTAATCGTTATACGACTACTAGGAACAATTCAAGAAACTTTGTGCAAGATGCCCACAACATGGACTGTCAGAACAAACACTTCTTCAATAATTTTATGAAGGATTACTTTTGGAGATGAAGATGATTGAAGCAGCTAACGGAGGAGTACTTGTTAATATGACTCCACTAGCGGTCAAAAATCTAATTTTAACTATGTCTGCTAACTCTCAACAATTTGGCTCTGCAAGTGAACCCACTCGACATGTTCACGAGATAAGTACAATTTCCTTGGAAAATAAAATTGATAAATTGGTTGATATTGTTCAAACTCTTTTTTTAAGGAAAAATGACTACAACTAGACTTTGTAGAATATGCACAATGTCAGACCATCCCACAGATTGATGTCTGATGTTACAAGAAGACTCTACAGCACAAGTCAACACAGTTAGAAATTTTTTTGGGACCTCCCCATGGACAATACAACCCTAACATAAATACGTATAATCCAAGGTGAAAGAACCATCCGAACTTCACTTATGTGCAAAACCAAAAGCTCCTCAATAACCATATTAACCGAGTCCACCTCAACAATAGTAGTAGAAACTAACAAAGTCTTCACTCGAGTCCATTGTAGAGAGCTTGGCATTATCTCTAGAAAAATTTCAAAACCAAACTGAAGTACATCTACAGGAAATAGATAAACAAATAAGTCAACTGGCTCAGACTGTGTGATGAATGGAATTGCAGGGAAAATGGTTTATCTTAAACCGAGGAAAACCCATGAGAGAACATTAGTGCCATCACCCTTCGAAGTGACGTTGTGATCATGCTAATCCCTAAAGAATCCGTTGCAAATTCCAAAGAAAAAGAAAAACCGAGATCCTAGAAGGATCAAGAAGGAGTTGAAGTAGAAGATGAAGATGAAGAAAAAGAAAAGAAAGAAAAATCTCAAGAAAAATGAAGCTAACACCCAAAAAAAAGAAATATTTAAAATCAACGTCTCTTGTAATCTCTTCTTATGCCACGCCACCTCTTTTTCCCTCCAAGTTAGTAAAACGCAAAAAACGAGACTAGGGAAAGGAAATTCTTGATGTTTTCAAAAAAATAGAGATTAATATACCGCTTCTTGAAGTAATCCGAAAAGTACCAAAATACACTAGATTTCTAAAAGATCTTTGCACAAATAAAATGAGACTTACCGGCACTAGAAAGGTAAATTTAGGTGAAAACGTCTCAGTTTTTGTTCAACGTATACTTCCAATGAAATTAAAAGACCAAGGTATGTTCACTATCCCTTGTAAAATCGACAAGGTAGGAATTAAACGTGCTATGTGTGACCTTGGTGCTTCAATTAAAGTTATGCCTTTATTTGTTTACAACTCACTTTCTACTGAGCCTTTGAAGGAAACTAGAGTAACGATTCAGCTAGCTGATAGATTCGTCATTTATCCCAAAAAACTTCTTGAAAACGTTCTTGTTAAGGTAAATGAATTATTATTTTTTTCAGACGATCGAACTAATTTTTCTTCCGAGATCCTTCTTGGTCACCCATTCTTAAGCACTGCACATACAAAAATCAACGTTAATAGTGGAATTGTTACTATGGAATTCGATGGTGAGGTTGTAAAATTTGATGTTTACAAAGCGATGAAACATCCAGATAATGTTGCAAGCATTAATTTTATTGATGTTATTGAACCTTTGGTGGATGATTTTATTGAGACTGACTTATCCGATGATTTGTATAGGGAAATAGAAAACTACGATGAAGAAATCAGGGAGCTAGAAAAAATATTTTCTATACAATCTGATTTACGCCTAACCCCGAGTAAATCTAAACTTTTACTTCAATTTTACAGGCACCATAGATTGAACTTAAACAATTATCGGGATCATCTCAAATATACATTCCTAGGAGAAAATGCCACCCTCCCGGTAATTATCTCAAATAAGCTTTCAAAGGAGGAGGAAGAAGACTTGGTGACAGTTTTACACGCACATTAGGAGGCAATCAATTGGACTATAAATGACATCAAAGGACTCAATCCATCGACATGCATGCATAAGATTAAAATTGAAGTAGCCGTAAAACCATCTCGAGAATGACGAAGGCATTTAAATCCTCCAATAATGGAGGTAGTGAGGAAATAAATTCAAAAACTTTTAGAAGCCAATATCATCTATTTGATATCCGATAGTAATTGGTTAATCCCATTCCATGTGGTTCCTAAGAAAACTGAAGTTCCCGCTTCCTTTTATTGATCAAATGATTGAACGATTAGCTAGTAAATCTCACTATTGTTGTCTAGATGGTTTTCAGGATTTTTTCAGATTCTAGTCACACCGAAGGATCAAGAGAAAACAATGTTTACATGTCCTTTTGGTACCTTCGCTTATTGGCAAATGTCGTTTGGCCTATGTAATGCACTATGTACATTCCAGAGATGCATGCTTAGTATCTTTTCTGATTATGTAGAAAAACGAATTGAAGTTTTCATGGGTGACTTTACGGTATACGATAATTCCTTTTATGAGTGTCTCTTGAATTTAACTAATGTGTTAAAATGATACCTTGAATATAACCTTGTGCTTAATTATGAAAAATGTCATTTTATAGTTGATAAAGGTTTAATTCTTGGTCACATTGTTTATATTGATGGAATTTTGATTGATAAAAAATGATATTATTTGCTCACTCCCATACCCCAAAACTGTGAGGGAAGTTTGTTCTTTTCTTGGACATGCATGATTTTATCGAATGGTTATAAAAAAAATTCCAAGATAGTGTAACTGTTTTGTATGCTTCTGCAAAAGGATATATCTTTTGAATTCGATGATGAATGCAAAGAAAGGTCACAACATCCTCAATAAAAAACTTATTTCGACACCCATAATCATGCTCAGACAAAAGATCGACAAAGAACCCCAGGTCATTGCCTATGTGTCTAAGACACTGGACACAACTCAACAGAATTATTCAACCATTGAAAAAGAACTATTTGCTGTCAATTTTACTTTGGATAAATTTTGTTCTTATCTTCTCGGTACTATTATTACTATTTATTCTGATCATGCAGCTTTGAAATATTTACTAAGCAAGAAAGAGGCAAAACCACACTTAATCTGATGGTTTTTACTCTTAAAAGAGTTTAATCTTCAGATTAAAGACAAGAAATGATGTGAAAATTTAGTCGTAGATCACCTAAGTCGATTCCCCACCTCTAATGTCGATGAACGAATTCAGGAAAAATTCCCTGAGGAAAAATTATTTTTGGCTCAGACAAATATACCGTGGTATAAAGATATTGTTAATTACTTAGCCATGGGTGTTCTTTCATTTGATATAAATCGTTCTAAAGTAAACTGTATCAAATGAGAGTTTCCATTTTATATATGGGATGATCCATACCTTTGGAAATATTGCTCAGATCAGGTAATTCGACGGTATGTTGACAAAAACAAGGTAAATTTTATCCTTAAATTTTGTCATTCTTATTCTTGCGGATGACACTTTGGACCAAAAAGAATTGCACATAAAATTCTTGAATGTGGATTTCACTGGCCTAAAATTTTTCATGATACATATATATTCTGTCAATCTTGTGAAAATGTCAGCTCGCATGTAATTTAAGTTGACATAATGAGATGCCTCTTAATCCGATACACGTTTGTGAAATATTTATTGTATGGGGCATCGATTACATGGGTCCATTTATTTTATCTCACAGGAATTATTACATAATTCTAGATGTTGATTAAGTTTAAAATGGGTATAAGCTAAAGCTACTCGTAATAATAATGCTAGAAATACCTCTAAATTTTTGAAGAATTCTATTATTTTTAGATTTGAAACCCAAGGGTGATAATTAGTGATCGAGGAACATATTTTATCAATCGCATCATCAATGCATTAATGAAGAAATATGGAGTCACCCAACGAAACTCCATGGCTTATCATCCTCAAACTAATGGACAATAAGAAGTTTAAAACCGATAAATTAAATTAATTCTTGAGAAGATTGTGAAACTGAACAGAAAAGATTGGAGTTTGAAACTTAACGATGCCTTATGGGCATATCAAACTGCTTACAAAGATCCCATTGGCATGTCTCCATATCACCTAGTCTATGATAAACCTTGTCATTTACCAATTGAATTGGAACATAAAGCTTACTGGGCAGTTAAAGAATGCAATATGGAGATGGATGCAATCGTTGAAGCACGAAAGTACACATTCAAGAACTTGAATAAATTCATCGCAATGCTTACGATATTGCTCAGATTTACAAAGATAAAACTAAAGATTTTCATGATCGTCGAATTTCATTTAAAACTTTTAATATCAGTCAGAAAGTCTTACTGTTTAATTCTAAATTGAAATTTTTGTAGAAAAATTACGAACGAAGTGGTCAAGACCTTATATTGTGACTCAAGTATTTCCCCATGGCGCAGTTAAAATTCAAGTTGATTTAGAAACTTGTTTCAAAATAAATGGTCAGTGATTAAATCCATATTACGAGAACAATCAAGCATGTGTGATCAAGGAAATAATTTTAGAAGAAGATGTAGTATGAATCAAGTCATCGAGCTAAACGACATTAAACAAAGTTCTTGATGGGAGGCAACTGTCCGCTGTTTGTGAGTACTAAATATGAGTGCGGATATATGTGCAAGTATACACAGTCGAACAAGTAATACAGTGATAAGTGAGTATCGTCTCCATAGGGATTGGGGAAATCAAATAAGTTTTTAAAGGCATTTTACTTTGTCACCCAAGTAAAGTTAGTGATGGTATGCACAAATGAGAATGTTGTGGCAAAATGAAATAGATGGTGTGAAAATGGAATGGTGGTAGTATGAAAGCAAATGGATATGTTGTGGCAAAATAGATTGTGTTAAGTGCAAACAATTGGAAATGTCAAGGCAAAAAGAAATGTAAATATACAATTTGATTAATATGACTTTATTTTTCTCACACAACAAGCAACTTTGGGAATGATTGGTAGGACTCACTCTGGAACACCTAAGTTTACATCTCTGAATGGTATTCCTTCTATGCCTAGTCTGCTCGACAGAGTCTACTGAGGTGCCCTATGGTATCTTAGTAAGGGACTCAATAGATTGATGATTCCCTGGAAAAACCGATTGGCGTAAACCCATGCAGTGATCCTATTGGTCCAGATAACAGGATATGTCTCGGTAATACCTTTTTGTGGTAGCATTAACATCTAACCTATCGTTCATGTACAAATCCTTTTAGTCGAATGAAATCATAGCCTTATCTCTAAGGTGGATTAGGCCTAGTTACTACCTAGAACCCCTTGTTTATGTAGTTCCTCCCTAGTTTCTCTCGAACACTAAGGATGTTTTATCTCGGTATTCTCTCGAACCCAAAGAATCTTCTAATGAATGACAACTCTCGTAGCTCCTACAACCTTAAGGAACTAAGTCTCATAAACAAAATAGAATATAGCATATAAAAACAACCATTCATTGAAATAAAACTTAAACATCCAAGTGAGCTCCCACTAAATAGGCTTAGTTCATGGTGGGGTTCGAAATAAACAAGCACAAAGCAAGTTTCATCCGTTCCTTACAACCCAATAACAAAATATGAAAGCAAAGAACTAAAGGAAGGAGAAAAAGCCTTCGACGTGCACTGCCGGAGCTTCCCTCGGCCACCACAAACTGCCCCCAACGAACTAGTGCCTCTCGAACGCCTTGAATGCCACTCACTCAGGCTTGTCAAGGAGAAATGCCACGGTAAGTAGGATTGACGGAGAAAGGTGAGACCTTCTCTCTCTAACTTTTAAGCTCAAATCAACGTGGAACCAAAGTCTATAACATTGTGGCTTCAACCTCTATTTATAGGGGAAAATTAACCCTAGGACTTGGTGTTTAAAATCCTAGGAAACCCCAAAACCATGGTTAAATTGCTTGGGAGTCGGGCAGAGCTGGCTATGATCTAGCCTGGGTTGCTGGCTGAGTACCATGCATGATCCCGCTGAAGAGGCCAGAGTACAAACAAGATCTTCAGAGCATGTGGCGTCATTAGCAGGACCGGTTGTAGCAGTGTTGATCCCTCTAGGCAGATCTTCGAGGCAGATTTCTCGGGTAGAGATCTGGGAGAGTAGGAGACAGTTGGTTCAAAAATATGTTCTTTCACTTTGTTCGCTCTCAAAATGCTAGTCCAACGTGGCATTTTCATTCTGCTCAGCAGTCTTAACATGCCACGGCATTTCCTTTCATCTTTTCCTTGCTCTCAATTCATGCACATCATCAAACAAGCACATTTCCCATAAGGCTACACCGCTTTTAAAAAAATAAAATGCCACCGCAAACCAAATTCCACTACATGCAACTAAATGCTTCTAAATGCATCTACATGGTCCTAAATGAGCTCTTAGAAATTCAATAACTTAAGTGAAAAGGTCCCAAAATGTGACCTTTTACGGAGTTATCACACCCCAAAACTTAAGCTATTGTTTGTTTTCAAGCAAAGGATAGTAATAAGCAAAAAAAATACCATGAAAGTTCAGAAGCATAATAGTTTTATGGAATAAAATTTCAGCCCTCAGCACATATGGCTTCAACATGCTAGACTAGGTCGAGAAATCTAGTATTGTTCCCTAGAACAAGATTCTTTGTGTAGGTGTGTGCGTGTTTGTATCCAATCCATGCTTAACAAACTTAAAAATTTTCTAAGCAAGTTTTTTTAATTTACCATGATATTTACAAATTTTTACTCCCACCTTGTTTTCTTTACTTTAATTCTACTACGAGGGGAGTCAACTCATCACTTTACCATCCCACACTCTAGGTGAAAGGGAGCATACCTTTCACCCCCGAGCTAGTCAGGTAGAGTCATCCCGTGACATCTTTTATTCACTCATATGCCATGGCACAACATATAAGAATTCTCTTATAAAAAATTTCTAAGTTTCTCAAGCATAGAAAACATACAATGGTGTATTCAAGGATTTTAAAGAAGCAAGTCCTAGAGTTGGCTCTATCATCCTCAACCAGTCATGTACATTCTATCATATCCATCAATATTCATCATCATCGGGCATCCTTAACAAATTGTAGAAAACTATTCAAACATTTACTAATGTCATGGCATATTTAATTTACTAATATTATCATGTAATGATGCGAGAACCCTACTTCCCCCAAACTTGAGAGAAGCATTATCCTCAATGCTTACTAAAACTAGGGAAAATGAAACTACATGCATTGAATACAATGCAATGCAATGTACCTTGTCTTCATGCGGGTGGTGTGCAGCAGTCCGCGACGAGTGTGCTTTCTTAATTTTGTGGGGCTGGAGTGTTCGGAGTCAGAAGAGGGTGCAGCAGGAGGAGTACTGGGACAGTTGAGATTTGGGACTCCTCGCGCTGAGATGCCTTCTTCAGGCGGCGTCGGCTCCTACGCAAAGGAGTTTTCCGTGGCATCTCAGATTATGTCTCCTCCATTGACTCGGTGGGCTACAGTACTTCAGGGTGCTCTTCTTCCATTGGTGCGGCAGGTTGCGGTATATCAGTATGTTCCTCTGCTAGGGGTTCAACAAATTTTGGTGATTTGGGAACATGTACGAGTTGGGGGTTGGCTTCTCGATCTGCTGCTGGCGATACAGCATGGAAAGGTTCATGGTCAGTAAGCTCTGCTTCTGCGACGGGCTAAGTAACTTCTTCACTGGCTGATTGATGAGTGCATTCGGTGGCAGGATGGGGCGCATCTGCGGATGCCTTGGTATTTTTATTTGGAGGCACGAGTGTTTCAGGGAAGACATGAATGGTGAAATTCACATGTGGGAGAAACTCCAAGAAGGCGTTAGTGAGATGTCGGAACTTGGCGTAGGCGAAGTATGTCATCATTTTGTCGGACAGCTGCCCGACTTGCTCTTGAGTACGCTGAATGGCCTATTCCAAGGCATCTGGTTTTTCCCTGGCATGTGGAGATGCTATAGCGCGAGATGTGGTCGCCACTTTTTCCTTCCATTTGGCTTTCTTCAAACCCAACAACATAGGGATTTTTGCCTTGGTAATTCCAGCAATACCCGGTAAAATCTCGTCAAACTGTTCTTCAAGCATATTCTTTTTACAGCGTAAAGCTGTGATGAGATTCAAAAATACCAGGGCACTTGCAGGTCGCTTCAGGCATAAATGAGCCTGCTCCACAATGATTTTCCCTACATCGATGGCTCGCCCAAAGATGATTGAGTGCAATAGAAGCATTCGCTGGCAGGAAATAGTAGTGTTGTGGGAAGTGGGTAGAAGCTTGTGCTTAATAAAGTGGTTCCACAAATTTACTTGCGGTAGAAACCGCTCTCGGTCCACAGTCCTGTGGCTAAGTTGCTGGCCATTCCATTGGGTATCGAGAAGACAGAGGTCTTTCAGAATGCCTTGGTATATTTCATTATCTCTTCTTGTGCGAAAGTGGTATGGCAGTCTTTAGCAACCTGCAGTTTAAAGTAACGATTAATAGCAGTGGAAGTAAATCGAATAGAAATGCCACGAACCACAACGACATACTGGTTTGGCTCAATGTTGTTTGAGTAAAACTCCTTCACTAACGACGCATTGACATCACTCCTTAAGTCAGCCTCCTCCTCATTGGAGAAGAAAAACCCCAACTCAAAAAATACTCTTCAGTTTTTTATGGTTTAGAACCAGTCTCGGGCGGCATCATCCACGAAACATGGTGGAGAGATAGTAGTAGAGGCAAACGGACGAGTTCGTACCATGATTAAAGCAAAAAATAAATAAAGAGGAAGAAAACTTGAAGCTTGGTCGACTATGGAGGTTCGGTCACAAAGGAGGGAAGAAGAAGATGAAAGAAAGTAAAAAGTTAAAAGTGAAGTGAAAAGTAAAGAAGATAAGAACAAAAGAAAGATTTTTTGGGGGGGGTATTTAATTACTCGGTGGGGCATAGGCGAGAAAAAGACAAATGAAAAGTGAAAAATCTAACCCTAAAGGAAAATTAAAAATAAAAATGGTTTTCCCTCCCCTTTTGTTTTAATTGTCGCCCAAATTTCCTTTGCTTTAACCGTACGCCTCATGTACTAGCCAAGTGGGATATTCCTTGCAACAAAAATAAAATAAAAATTATTAATTAAAAAGATGATATACTAAAATAATGGCAAAGTAAAAATTATTCGCGCATATGAGTAAATTTAAAATGTCCTGGCATCCTCAAGATGATGGGCCAGTATCGACGTCACGCAAGAGAAACGCCGACTTGTCATGCAATGGTGGGACTCCTTGGTAAGCCTTCAGGTGCTGGTCATTGACTTTAAAGATGGACCCATCGTCTATGTTCTTGATATCAATAGCGTCATACGGATAAACATTGTGAACTTCAAATGGTCCCGACCACCGTGACTTCAGTTTGCCTGGGAAGAGTTTGTGTCTAGAGTTAAACAGAAGAACTTTCTGGCCCACATGAAAATGTCGTGGCAAAAGCGTTTTGTCATGCCACTTTTTGGTTTTTTCTTTGTAGAGCTTGGCATTTTCATATACTTGCGCTCGAAACTCTTCCATCTCGTTCAAATCGAGCAACCGTTTTTCCACAGCTAGTTGCGCGTCAAAGTTCAGTTTTTTGATCGCCCAGTATGCCTTATGTTCTAGCTCAACTGGCAGGTGGCAGGCTTTTCCATATACCATCTTGAAGGGCGACATTACCAGAGGAGTTTTGAATGTCGTCCAGTAGGCCCAGAGTGCTTTATCAAGTTTTGGGGACCAGTCTTTCCTTCGAGCGTTCACCACCTTCTCGAGGATTTGCTTGATTTCTCGGTTGGACACTTCAACTTGCCCATTTTTTTGTGGGTAATATGCCGTGGTAATTTCATGTCACACTCCATACTTTTGTAATGCCTTGGCGATTAGCTTGTTATCAAAGTGGGTACCCTCATCACTGATAATAGCCCTTGGTACTCCAAATCGAGTGAAGATGTTCTTGTGAAGAAACTTGAGCATCGTCTTCGAGTCGTTCCTTGGTGTGGCAATCGCTTCAACCCATTTAGATACATAGTCCACCGCAAGCAAGATATATAAGTCTCCAAAAGAATATAGGAATGGTCCCATGAAATCATTTCCCCAAACATCAAAAAGTTTTATCTCCAAAATATTTTGCATTGGTATTTCATGTCGTCAGAAAATGTTTCCAGTGTGCTGACATCTGTCGCATGCTTTGAAAAATTCATGGGCATCCTTAAACAGTGATGGTGAGTAGAAGCCTGATTGGAAGACCTTTGCAGCAGTCCTCACACCTCCAAAATGCCCTCCACAGGGTATTGTGTGGCAATGGTGTAAGATCTTTCGGTGTTCCTCTTCGGGGACACATCGTCGAATCATTTGATCGGCACATTACTTGAACAAGTATGGCTCGTCCCAAAAATAGAACTTGGCATTATGCATAAACTTATTCTTTCCCTGGCTGCTCAATTCATAAGGAAAAACACCACTAACAAGAAAATTAACAAGGCCAGCGTACCACAGAATTACCGTGGCATATAAAATTTTCTCGTCAGGGAATTCTTCTTTAATATAAAAAATGTCATGGCATTCTGAAATGCTTTGTAGCCTAGATAAATGGTCTGTAACCTGGGTTTTAGTACATTTCCTATCAATTACCTCTAAGTCGAACTCTTGCAGTAGTAATATCCACTTAATAAGTCTAGGCTTGGCATCTTTTTTGTTCACTAAGTATTTTATAGCTGCGTGATCGGTGTGAACTATGACTTTGGTGCCTATCAAGTATGGCCTAAACTTGTCAAATGCAAATACCACTGTAAGTAATTCTTTCTCAGTGGTAGTATAATTAAATTGTGCCTCATTCAAGGTACGACTAGCATAATATATAACATGAAAAAAAATTACCTCTACATTGCCCAAGCACAGCTCCCACGGCAAAATCACTTGCATCACACATTAATTCGAACGGTGCTGTCCAATATGGGGGAACCACGATCGATACAGAGATAAGTCTTTGCTTCAGCTCTTTGAATGCACCATGGCATTTCTGATCGAGCACGAATGATTGGTTCTATTGTAGCAAGGTGCATAAGAGGTTGGATATTGTGGAGAAGTCCTTGATGAATCGTCTATAAAATCCAGCATGTCCAAGGAAACTTTGAATGCCCTTGACAGAAGTTGTGGGGTAGCTTCTTGATCACTTTGATCTTGGCCTTGTCTACCTCAATGCCCTTTGCAGGAATTTTATGGCCTAGAACAGTGCCTTCGGTCACCATGAAGTGGCATTTTCCCAGTTCAGCACGAGATCATCCTCCTCGCATCGCTTCGGTACCTTCGCCAAATTGCCGAGGCATTTTTGAAAGTCATCTCCAGAAACAGAAAAATCATCCATGAAAATTTCCAGAAAATCCTCAACCATGTCAAAAAATATGGCATGCATGCAGAGCTGAAAAGTTGTTGGGGCATTACAGAGTCCAAAAGGCATTCTTCGAAAAGTATAAGTTCCATAGGGACACGTGAATGTTGTCTTCTCTTGGTCCTCCGGTGCGATGGTAATTTGGTTATACCCTGAGTATCCGTCCAAGAAACAATAAAATACCTTTCCAGTAAGTCGATCCAGTATTTGATCGATGAACGACAAGAGGAAATGATCCTTCTTGGTGGCCTTGTTGAGCTTGCGGTAGTCTATGCAGATTCGCCACTCGGTGACTGTGCGTCTAGGTAACAATTCATTGTCTTCACTCATCACCATGGTCGTGCCTCCCTTCTTCGGCACACATTGGACAGGACTCACCCAAGAACTATCTGAAATGGGGTAAATCACTCCAATGTCAAGCCATTTGAGAATCTCTTTTATCACAACTTGCTTCATGATTGTGTTTAATCTTCGTTGTGGCTCTATGGATTTGCCATGGCATTCTTCCAGCAGGATTTTGTGCATGCAAATTGTTGGACTTATTCCCTTTAGATCTGCCATCGTTCATCCTAACGCTCTCTTATGTTGTGACAAAATACTTAATAAACTAGATTCTTGGTTAGGAGTAAGGGCAGAGGAAATAATCACAGGCAAAGTTTCATTACCACCTAGATAAACACATTTAAGATGTTGTGGCAAATTCTTAAGTTATAAGGTAGGAGCATGTTGTAATGAGGGCTTAGGAGGGACAAACTCTTCAAAATTCAAAGGTTCAAAATGCGTACCTGGGCTAGCTTTGAGGAAGCTAGCATGTTGTTCCTCGGAAGAAAAATTATTAGGCTCTTAGGCCTTTAGGTCTTCAAGTAGCCTCTCATCAGGTCCCAGCTGAATAAAATTGTCCTGGCAAAATTGATCTGCTTCTTTTATGATTACTGTATCCACTTTTAAAATGCTCTGGCATTCTTTAGAATCATCCATGTACTAGAGAGATCAGAAGACATTTACAGTGACATGTTAATCAGCCACTCTCATAGTTAGCTTGCCCCTTTCGCAGTCGATGAGAATACGACCGGTAGCTAGAAAGGGTATCCCAAAATTATGGGTGTTATGGCGTCGGCCTCACAGTCCAGAATAAGAAAATCAATAGGAAAAATGAACTTGTCAACCCACACGATGACATCTTCAATTCGCCCTTCAGGACGTACATGTGAACGATCGGCTAATTACAAGATGGCATATGCTAGTCTCGCATTTCCTATCCTAAGCTTCACAAAAATTGACTTAGGCATCAAGTTTACACTTGAGCCAAGCTCACATAGTGCCTTCCCAATAAATTTGTCTCCTACCGAACATGGGATGATAAAACTGCCCGGATCATGTCTCTTTGGTGGTAGCTTGCTTAAGGAAGAGCAAAATTCTTTTGCCGTGGCAATTGTCTCGTACTGCTCAACCTTTCTCTTCTTGGTAACAATTTCCTTGAGGAATTTAGCATATGTAGGCATTTGTTCCATGGCTTCCAGAAAATGAACATTGATTTGAAGTTGACTCAGAATGTCAACAAACTTTCTGAATTGAAAATCCTAGTTATGCTTTTTCAGTCTTTGTGGAAAAGGAGGTGGGGGTCTGACTTCCTGTATTGATGGGTCTTAACAGAAGTTGCTTGGAATTTTCCCCCCTCATTCATTTTACTTGATGAACCCTCAGCCTTGTCCTCTTTCTCTGGTACTTCTTCCAGCACTTCTTGCTCAGCTTGCACGGTCTCTGAGGTTCAATTATCCTTCGGGCTTCCCCTAAACTTGTCTTCAATATTAATTTGTGTACCACTTCGGAGTGTTAGCACACTGCATTATTCTCTACCATGAGGTTTTGTGACTTCAGTGTCACTCGGCGAATGTTCTGGTCTGCGTTCTTGTAATGCAGCAGCAATTTGACCAACCTGACTCTTCAATGCCCTCAGCGACGAACTATGGCTCTGAAGCAGGGCACCTTGATTTTTTATGGAGGTCGAATGGTCTTGCAGCATTATCTTCGTTGTTGCTATGAACTCTTGCATTGTGGCTTCCAAATAACTAGTGGTAGATGAAGATGGTTCTCCTTATTGGAATTATGCCATAGCATATTTGATTGAAAACCCTAGGAGTCATTGAAATTCTGCTGCCAAGTTGGTTGATGTGGATTGTTGGTTCCTTGATTTCCCCATGAAAAGTTTGGATGTTGACGCCATCCAGGATTATATGTGTTAGAATAAGGGTTGTTGTTACCTCGGTTGAAGTTATCGACATAGTTGATGGATTCTTGATTGGTCGGGCAGTCACTCTCATTATGATTATCGTGGCATAATAAACATGCTGAATTGGCTGCCTTCACTTCTCTCACCTCACTCGGCCTTTGCAAATTCTTCAGCATATTGGAAATAGCAGCAAGTTGGGCGGACACCGAATCTTTATAATCTAGCTCGAAAGCTCCATGTGATTTACGCCCAAGTCCAAGCCTTGTAGATAGAAACTGATAATCGTTGGTGGCAATCTTATCCAGAATGTCAAATGCCTCTACTGTTGATTTGTTAATTAGTGTCCCATTTTCGAGGCATCTAGCATCATCCTCGTGGCGCATTAACTCTATTGTAGAGCATCACCACTTGTGTCCAATCTTGAAAACCATGATTCGAACATTTACGAAGCAATCCTTTGTATCAATCCCAGCACTCATACATCGACTCGTCATCAGCTTGACGAAATGAAGAAATGTCGTTCCTTAGTTGGGTGTTCATGTTCGGAGGATTATACCGCAGCAAAAGTTTTTTGCACAGATCCATCCACGACTCCATTGAACTCACTGGAACGCCACTTAACCAAGCCCTTGCTTGGTCATACAGGGAATATGGAAATAATTTTAACTTCAAAACATCTTCGTGCACTCCTTGTAGGCGAAATGAATCGCACACCTCTAAGAAGTTACGAATATGCTACTTGGAATCTTCATTTGGCATGCCCCAAACTGCCCTATAAAATTCAGCATATTGAATATGACAGGTTTGAGCTCGAAGTGGGCTGCCTGAATTTCTGGTGCCACTATTCCAGGATTTAAGTCATCTAAGATCGGATTTAAATGATCATGAATGGCACGAGGTCTGGTTGTATTTCCAGCATTTAGATTTACCTCAGTATTCTGATCTTCCTCGTGACCAATGCCTTGATTTCCGATTTGATACATGTTTGCACGTTGAGTTCACCTTCTTCTCCTAAAGAGCCTCTCGATCTCAGGTTCAACCGGTTCTAATGGCTCGTCAGGATTTCCTCTGGTCATATACCAAGAAAAATCTGAAGAAGATAAGAAAAATAAAAGGTAAAACTATATAAAAGAAATATAAACAAGTAAAATAAAAATGCTATGACAAAATAATTTAATTTCCAGTTGCCAATCCCCGGCAACGGTGCCAAAAACTTGTCCGTTGTTTGTGAGTACTAAATATGAGTGCAGATATATGTGCAAGTATACACAATCGAAAAAGTAATACAATGATAAGTGAGTATCGTCTCCACATGGATTGGGGGAAATCAAATAAGTTTGTCAAGGCACTTTACTTTGTCACCTAGGTTAAGTTAGTGATGGTATGCACAAATGAGAATGTTGTGGCAAAACGAAATGGATGGTGTGAAAATGGAATGGTGGTAGTATGGAAGCAAATGAATATGTCGTGGCAAAATGGATTGTGTTAAGTGCAAACAATTGGAAATGACAAGGAAAAAATGAAATGTAAATATACAATTTGATTAATATGACTTTGTTTTTCTCACACAACAGGCTACTTTGGGAATGAGTGGTAGGAGTCACTCTGGAACACCTAAGTTTACTTCTCCGAATGGTCTTCCTTCTATGTCTAGTCTGCTCAACAGAGTCTACTGAGGTGCCATATGTTATCTCTAGTAAGGGACTTGATAGATTGAAGATACCCTAGTAAAACAGATTGGCGTAAACCCCTGAAGTGATCCTATTGGTCCAGATAACATGATATATCTCGGCAATACCTTTTTGTGGCAGCATTAACATCTAACCTATCGTTCATGCATAACTCCTTTTAGTCGAATAAAATCCTAGCCATATCTCTAAGGTGGATTAGGCCTAGTTACTACCTAGAACCCCTTGTTTATGTAGTTCCTCCCTAGTTTCTCTCGAACACTAAGGATGTTTTATCTCGGTATTCTCTCGAACCCAAATAATCTCCTAAGGAATGGCTACTCTCATAGCTCCTACAACCTTAAGGCACTAAGTCTCATAAACAAAACAGAATATAACATAGAAAAGCAACCATTCATTGAAATAAAACTTAAACATCCAAGTGAGCTCCCACCAAATAGGTTTAGTTCATGGTGGGGTTCAAAATAAACAAGCACAAAGCAAGTTTCATCCGTTCCTTATAACCCAATAACAAAATATAAAAGCAAAGAACTAAGGGAATGAGAAAAAGCCTTCGACGTGCACTACCGAAGCTTCCCTCGACCACCACGAACTGCCCCCAGCGAACTAGCTCCTCTCGGACGCCTAGAACGCCACTCCATCATGCTTGTCAATGAGAAATGCCACGACAAGTAGGATTGACGGAGAAATGTGAGACCTTCTCTCTCTAACTTTTAAGCTCAAATCAACATGGAACCAAGGTCTCTAACATTTTGGCTTCTTCCTCTATTTATAGGGGAAAATTAACCCTAGGACTTGGTGTTTAAAATCCTAGAAAACCCCAAACCATAGTTAAACTACTTGAGAATCGGGCAGAGCTGGCTATGATCCAGCCTAGGTTGTTGACTGAGTACCAGGCATGATCTCACTGCAGAGGCCCAAGGACAGACAAGATCTGCAGAGCAGGCGGCGTCATCAGCAGGACCGGCTGTAGCAGCGCCGATCCCTCCAGGCGGATCTTCGAGGTAGATTTCTCGGGCAGAGATCTCGGAGAGTATGAGACAGTTGGCTCAAAAATATCTTCTTTTACTTTGTTCACTCTCGAAATGCCAGTCCAACGCGGCATTTTCATTCTTCTCAACAGTCTCAATATGTCACGGCATTTACTTTCCTCTTTTCCTTGCTCTTAATTCCTGCACATCATCAAACAAGCACCTTTCCCATAAGCAGGACCGCTTTTAAAAAAATAAAATGCCACGGCAAACCAAATTCCACCACATGCAACTAAATGCTTCTAAATGCATCTACATGGTCCTAAATGAGCTCTTATACATTCAATAACTTAAGTGAAAATGTCCCAAAATGTGACCTTTGACGGAGTTATCAGCAACCCATTATATTTTATTTTTATTCTGATTTTTTTTATTTTATGCATTCTTAATTATTTTCATATGAAGCAATTTTTTTAGGTACCCAAGCACCTTGATCAAGCTAAAGTTGAAGCAAAACAGGTGAATTAGAATTTCACAAGAAACAAAATGGCGCACATTAGCAAGTTGGTGTAGGTTAGCAATTATATATATATATAATTTTAAATCAAACCCCATTACTGCCGCCCCTACCCATAATTTTTTTCCTTTTCATCGATTATTATTATTATTATTCTTTTAAAACCTTTTTTAACCAAAATAACCTAAACCTTTTTAAACTCCTTTAAAGCTCCATTATTATTATTATTATTATTTTACTCATTATCTTTCTTTTAAAACACCTTAATCCACCAAAATTCTTTCTTTTATTTTAGTTCTCCTAGAAATAATTAAACATCTTCAACACAAACTCTTTTCCTCTCCTTATATAAACTCACTAATTTTTCTTAATCTCACAAATCAAATGAACTACTTCTCTTGTTTTCTTTAAAATCGTTAAAACCTTTTTCTTATTTTCCCCTCTTTTCTATCGTGCACCACCTCTCGCACGCCATCAATCGCAACCGCTTGTCAATCATCAAAAGTGTCACCGATCTGCGATGCTTGAACACGATGTGATTACTTACTGGAACACCTGATGCGCCTTTCACTATACCTCTTGGCACCACAATACCTTGAAACGAGTGTATCTTCCTCCGAAGACATGAGCCACCTTTGGCATCGATAGACAATGCATAACCGAACATGCAACATCAATTTAACGAAATTCACGATCGTCTCAACTCCCTTGAGTCTACTCTTGAAGAGATTCTCTCCTATCTTCGCCCGACTACCTCTAGCCAAAGTCGAGGCCGTCACTAAACACGGGGAATATCTTTATTTCTTCTCCTATGCTTTAATATACATATTGGGACAATATTCTTTAAGTGAGAGGGTAGAGAACATAGATAAAACCTACATCGAATTATCTCTCAATTATCTACATTCTTGAAATTGAGTTCCATTGATTAAATTGTTGAAATATCTTGTTATGAATTTTGAATATTGTTTTGTCTCATTAAATACCTTAGTAGTTTGTGATCACACTTTTATCGGATTTAAGGTGCATGATAGTAAAAATGGCATTCCTAGTATTTTTCCTAAAAAAATTTGCTTGATATTCCATGAATCCTTTAGTTGATATGTTTCTTGACTCGATACACATTACCCCTTCTTGTGAGATTAAAGTCTAAATGAACATATCTTCTTATTTTTGCTCATTTGTTTGATTGAGTATTCCAGATTAATTTTGACATTATAGAACTTGTGATTAAATGCATATCGAGACCACATGTTGAAACTTGATTCTTTAAAATAATTAGGGCTCTTAGGATTACCACTTCTCTACCCAAATGGCCTACGCTTTCATTTACATTCACTAGGGAACCAACTTTGAGCCATTACCTTTTTCTTTGTTTTTTTACGACATTACAAAACCTGAAGCCTTATTTATTTATTTTTTCTCCTATCTTGTTACCCTTGTCGAGACATGATATAGATTTCCTCCACGAACAAAAAAATTAAAAGAAGAAAGAAGAAGCAGTTTGAAAAAAAATCTGGATCAAGCAAAGAGTCGAACAAAAAATAGAAAAAAAAGAAAAAAAATTATTTGGTTACGCTTCCTTGAGTGTGTTTACTTTGTTGAATTTGTGGCTTGAACTAATATATTTTACATATCTTGTTTTGACCTTTGAACCCAATATTTCGTCCTTTCCCTACCTCAAACTAAGCCCCGTTACAACCTTGTTACCTTTGATTATATGTATCTTGTTCGAACAAGTGGTGGAGACTTGATTTTCTTTCAAGCCTTTGGTAATGTCCTTATAAATCCTGACTTTGAGAGATTTCTTTTACCCCAAACACTTTGAGTGATAATGAGTGATGCCTTGGCTTTTACTTAAAATTCTTGCTAGTTATGCCTATTTACTTAATTGTTACCTTGCTTCTGATACTCGATGTGATCATTAGCTTGTTTGGTTTTCCTTGGTACATTGTGAGATAAAAGATTAATGATTTGAGATTTTTACAATTCATTGAGGCATGCTTGAGGACAAGCATTGAATAAGTGAGGGGGAATTTGACGAGTGTTTTATTTGGTTAATATTTTTTATTAATTAAACATTGTTATATCCTTTTATAATGCTAATTTGGGTTGTTTTGATTGGAATTTCTGCATGACTCTATTTTTCAGGAAATAACAATTAAAAGGCAAATTAAACAAATTTTCCTACTTATTTGGGAAAAGTCGACACCAACTCAAATTCAAAGGTCGACCTAAGCACAAACTCTAATTAAATGTTCTAAGTAGCAATATCAAAGGAGGAAAGCAAGGCGAACCATAATTCTTTAGGAATTTAAAAGTTGTAATTGAATTCAAACATTTGAGATTTTATTATTTTATTAGGAATTTAGTTTGCATAGAATTTTTATTTAGGATTTTTAGTTTGTTAGAATTAAGAGTTTGAATATTTTAAGAGTTAGTATTTTATTTTCATTAGGTTAACTCAAGACTATAAATAACCCCTAGGGGTAAATCTTGAGGGAGGTACAAGTTTAGAATTCAGTATAAAACTAATTCTGGTTTTTTCTTTGTTTTAGTTTATTTCAATAAAATTATTTTTCTTCTCTATCTACTCTCTTTCTACACGCCAAGCATGATTTCTACCATGCTTGGCTAACTTTTTCGCTAGCTAATAGCTGAGCGAACAACTCAATCCAAGCTCGTGAGAATCGAAAGGTACGTAACATCTTCAGATTTCTTTCTTGATTTTTCTGCAAACAAGGAGAGGCAATTGACCTTTCTTCAACATCTTAATATCTTCAATCCAAGGAGTGTATATAGCACATTGGTTTGTTCAAAGTGGTGATCTACAGTTGGGGAGGAGAATCAGCTTGTAGCAAATTCAATTCCCTAAGAACAATCTTAGCGACAATCCGCTAAATGAAATCAAGATCGGGTTCGATTCTCATCGAGACACTATAAGTCGTGCACAAGCTTTTCCAATTCAAAACTAGCATTGGCATTAATATCGATAGTCGATATTAATCCAAACAAGGGCTAATTTTCAAGGATTGACTTTGAAAATCAGTTCACAAGAGAGAAGAGCAAGTTACAAGGGTTGGGCCTTGTAGACTATAACTGGCAAGTATCCGAAGTAAAACCTATTTTAGTGATCGAGACGGATTGAGGCGAAGCGAAGCTGGAAGCTATTTCTCATCTTTATTATTCCTTTACAATTTACTTTTCTTAATTTTCCTTATTGTTTGTATCTTATTTTTACTTTAATTTTATTTTACTTATTTACTTTAAAATCCCTCTTTCTTTTTAATTTACTTGTTTTACAGGCTTCTTGGTTCAAGATCAAATCGAATTAGAATTAGAAATTTCTGAATCCCTATGGACCGACACCTTTCTTCTCTATATTACTTTGTTAGCACAATTATTCCAGAAAAATTGATTATTTATTTGACAATTACGTCACTTGTCAAGGGTGCCCCATGAAGGTGAACTTGAGATTGACGCGTGTCCCGATCACACCGACAAGAGCTTCATGACCATTATTCACGATAATGAAGTTACAGGTCTACAGGTGAAAACTAAGGACGGTGATTGGATCAGTGTCGAGCCCTCCGGTTCCACGTTCCTTGTCATGGCTGGCGATGCATTCTTGGCATGCAGTAATGGAAGAATACATTCTCCGATCCATCGTGTGATCGCGACGGAAGCCGAAAAGGAAAAATATAGCCTTGCGTTCTTCTCTTTTAGTGGGGAGATTATACAAACGCCCAAGGAGCTTGTTGATGAGGCTTATTCGCTGTTGCTTAAGCCTTTTCATAATATGGACTTGCTTCGACTCTTTTCCCTTGACGATGTTCAGAAATATATCGATTTTATTTCCCAAGCCAAATGCAGAGCATGAACACATTTATGTTTTTTATATATTTTCTTCCTAGGATTGGCTTTATCCGGTGACTGAGCCAGAATTAAATATTGACATGGTCGAAATATTAGACAATTTAAGAAAAATATAAAGACTTATTAGGTATTTAAACTCGAAATTCAGCATGAACAAAACGATCTTAGTGATTAAGAGATTATTATTATCATTGACATCTTAGGTTTAAGCATTGTGTATGTAGGGGTATGAGCGTTCATTGTCAAATAGTTGAAACTCTTTGTACATATACTACCTTGTATTCACCTTAAATTTATAAAGAAAAAAAACTCAAAATTCACAAGACAACTTCTATTTTTTTCTAATATTTAAACTTACAATGACCTAAATTATAATTAGACAAAAAATTTGAGAATACAGACTTATCATTCTTTAGTTCAACCCCTACTTGATTAAATATTTAATAATTTTTTATATTTTTTAAAATTAAATATTTATTTTTATATGAACCAAAATACTATTAAACGAAAATTATATTGAATATACAAATTTTAACAAGGGCCGGACCCGCTCCGTCTCTAGGCTTTATCACATGTAATGTGATCTATTCTTCTTAGAAAGAAAGTGTAATTATTGTTGTCTTTTTAATATGTAAAATTGTTCATATTTGATTGTCTTAATCAAAATAATGGATTTGATGCATTATTAATGACCAAAATTGTGAAGCCAATGAATTTAAGGATCAATAAAAATCAACTGCAAATTCCTACTGCATCTAACTAATGATCTAATCTAATTAAGCTAATTAAGGGCTATGAGCATTCAAAACACATGAAAAATTCCATGCATGTTATTATATTCATTAGAAACAAAAGCATACGAAATTCTTTCCATTGCTTTTTATACTAACTTTTGTTTACTATATTAGAATTTTTGTAATTTTATGCGGGGTGTGTTTGTTTCTTGAGAAAGTTCATGCTCATTATATATATTGTTATGTTTACCCTTCACAACGTTAAATTGCATATTATTGGCCATTTATCCACATATTGAATTGCGTCACACTTATGACTTCTTTGCTAGCTACATTGCTCATTATGTTGAAGATGGAGGCCAAGAAAGCATATTTAGGAAACGATTAAAGATAATTGATTGTTAAAGTAACCAACAAATTCTTTCCTACAAGATTAGAATAGAACACAACTACAGACAGATAAATTCTAATTCTACATTAGTTTTCTGGAACATGAAACAACAGAGATGCTGTTTCAGATAATGCCCTAAAGTTCTATTTCCACTCTTCACTGCCTTCATGGAGAGACAATGTCTGCACGATTTTGGATTCTGGCTGATCGTCTCACCGGAGTTATCACCTCGTTGTTGCTTCCCAACTCTTTCCCTAAACGTTTCTTCTTGGCAGTCGACGTTGATCTTTCGGATGAATTGGAGTTCACAGCGGAGAGGTGTGTGTGTCCTTGTTGATCCTTGCTCCCCAAATCCTTTTCTGAGAAATAAGAATAGCTGCTCACTTGATCTTTCATTCTTCTGTTTATAGCAGAACTTCTAACTGATCTACTTATTTCACCAAAGTCAAATTCAGTCAGCAACTCAACTGAAGGTGCTCGGCTCCTAACTGCAGAGGTAGTACTAATCAACGGCATGGTGTTGGAAACAGCAAGCTTTATTGGATCATCTGCAGGAAGTGGCAAACTTGCCTTCTTCTCCTTCACAATTGGTTTGATCGAATGCTTATCGACCGGAGAAGAAGACGGCTTTGGTGCAATTCCCTTTCTCCTGATGTTAAAGCCAAATACAAAAGGTGCAACAATGGCAGCACATGTTAGAAACCCAAACATAACTTTGAGAAACATTTCAGTTTCCATGGCAGCACATGTTAAGAACAATGGATTTTCCCCACTTCTGCAGCATACTGATTTGCAATATTATAACTTGAACCATGTCGGTATCACTGGTTTCCTTGTGAAGATCTTCATCTTCCTCCTTTGGAACCTCCCTGATTTCCTCTGAAGATTCTGTTCCTTCAGAAAAAAGACTTGCCTGATGATCAACTTGTAAGGATTCAATGTCTTCATCTACATCTTGGGTTTCTTCAATCTGCTCCTCAGTTTCTCCCATCTCCTGCAACTCAAATTTCTCCGATTCATCTTCAATCTTTTCTACACTTTTTATCTCGGTTTCTTCCATCTCTAGTAACTCAATGTTCTCTGCAAATTCCTCAGAAGCTTCTTCAACCATCTCTTCAGATTCGACAACTGTATTCTCTATCTCCAAGCTAACTACGTGTCCCTTTATCTCAGTTTCTTCCATCTCTAGTAACTCAATGTTCTCTTCAAATTCCTCAGAAGCTTCTTCAACCATCTCTTCAGATTCGACAACTGTATTATCTATCTCCAAGCTAACTACGTGTCCCAAGTTAGCCTTTTCCTCCTCAATTACCTCATCTTCCATAGTTTGGGTGATGCTCAATAAACCCAATTGCTCTTTTTTTCCATCCAAGAACTTATACCCAAAACCCTCAGCTATTCCAAATGAATGGTTTTGAAAACCAAGTGCATGAACCTCAAAAGCTGGAGCAGAGACGGGGGAATTCATGGAGGAAATATGTGATGTACTCAGTAATAACACAACCGACAAAAGGAAATATTTCAACACTCCTCCCAGACTCCATGCTGCTTCATCCTCTCCCTCTTCGAATTCTTCATCTTCATTCTCCGAAAGACTCTCACTTTCGGCGCCGAATTCTTCATCTTCTTTAGAAGAAGAGGCCAAAGAACTGTCACCAGAAACAGCGTCGGCTTCATCAGATTCAACAGTGGGATCATCCCCTTCTTTGTCTTCCATTTCAAGGCGTAAAAATATCTCCTTTCGCCTTTCGGGATTATACCTTAAGAATTGAGGCCTTGGTGAAAGGTAATTCTTCAATGGGTCGTAAGGACTCGGTGAGGGTGTCCCATCCCTGGAACTGTTCGACAACGGTGTCTTGTGGGAGACAGGCTCTTTAGAAACGACTTTGGGATCAAGATTTGGGGAATTCTTTGAAATGATCTTTGGCGAGGGGTTTGAATCAAGATTTGGGGATTTGGAAAAATGGGTAATGGAGGAATTTGATCCTGGAGATTCATTTCTTTCACCCAAGACTTTCTTTCTTGGAAAACTGGAAGTCTTCACATTTTGTTTCATCGGTTTCTGCAAATTCAAATCCCTTTGCAGATTGGGTCTATCATTCTCATCTGAAAAAAATCCCAAATTAAACAAATCTTAGAAAAATTTTTTATCCAAAGTAAACAAAAGAAACAGAAGAAGAATCGGAGAAAAGATTACCATTGGGAGAAGCAGATGATCTCATCGGAGGAGACTTAAAATGTATTTTTTTCATCTTTTCTCTTTGTCGTTGAGTTTTGATTGGAAATGGATTTCTTTAAGTTGTCTTGCTTGTATATAGAGGGAGGAAAGAAGCACAAATTTTGAACCTGGTGACCGTTGGGAATAAGATGTATTTTGGAAATTTTAAAATGCACTACATTTTTTAACCGTTGGAAGAGATAGCCGTTGTCCAACGGTATAATGGAGATCCACGTTTACCTACTCGGCTACTCCCAGCGATATGAACAAAGTCTTAACCACGGCCACATATTATTAAGGTAAATTGCACATTTAGTATCTAGACTATTATTTTTGTTCTATTTTAGTATTTAGACTTTAATTTTTTAAATTATATATAATGTTTAGTTTATATTTCATTTTGGTACCCATCATTAAAAACTCAACATTGATGTTGACGTATCACCATAAAATATTGCACAGTCATCATTGAAAAAAAATCACATTAACAGTTCTGTTAGTTTTTTAATGGCAGAATACAAAAATAAAAGTTTTTTTAAAAATAAATAAATTTTAGGTACCAAAATGAAACAAAAGTAATAGTTTAGATACTAAATGTGTAGTTTACCCTATTAAATTTTAAGGCAAACTATACATTTAGTAACTCAACTATAACTTTTATTTTATTTTGATCACTCAACTTTTTTTTCAAAATCATACCTAACATTATATTTTAGTTTCATTTTAGTCACTCAATGTTAAAAAATTAACAGAATTATTGATGTGACATTTTTATTTTTTTTTAATGACAACATGACATTATCTTATAATGACATGTCATCATTACCATTACTTTTTAACAATGATGATCAAAATGAAATCAAAACTAAACGTTAGATATGATTTTTTTAAAAACAATAATGGGATTATCAAAATGAAATAAAACTTATTGTTAAAGTATAAAATGTATAGTTTACATTAAATTTTGATGAAATTAAGGTAATGATCTTTAAATTAAATGAAGAGTTAAAGGTTACATCAAATGTAACACTTGGATAATGCATATTCTAGATTATTGAATTTTAACTTTCACTTCAATTATAAATGTGTTATTGAAATATTGTGATAGTTATTTATTTTTAAATAAAATTGATATATACATTTTTTTTGGTTTTTAACACATTTTCTCATTCTTTTTTATCTTGAATGATATCAACGTTAAAAAAATCATCTAAAACATTTATCACGTCAATAAAGATGTCTCCTAATTAGGGATGGGCATGGGTAGGGTTTGGGTCGGTTTAAGGCAACCCGACCCGACTCAAAAATTTTACATCCTTCACTCAACCCGACCTGATACGATCCGAAAAATATATATCCTTCACTCGACCCGAACTCAACCCGACTTTTAAGATAAAATCTAAAACCGATCTGACCCGACCCGAAATAATAAAAAAATATTATTTTTATTCAATAAAAATAGTGATTTAATTGAAAAAAATAATATATAGAGGGGTATTATTGTAATTATACCTAAATATATAAGGTAAAATTATATTTTTTAGGGTGGTTCGGGTAGGGTATTTTTCACCCTAAACCCGAATCCGACCCGACCCGAACTTGAAATTTTTTTAAAAAAACCTACCCAATCGGGTCAGGTCAGATCAGAACCTGTTGGAGTCGGGTCTCATGCCCATCCCTACTCCTAATACTCCTACAAACTATGCTTTTAAAAAATCTTCCTACCTGATACCCCTTTATTAAAAGAATAACATTTTATTAAATATTAATATTATTTGAGAGACGTTTGAATAAATAAATAAATAAATATAGAATAGATATTACTTACATAAATTAGCCTTTTTATTAGTTTGTGAATAATAATAAAATCGTTTTCATTGTTTGAGTGAATGTTATATTGTAATCATGAATGTACAACATGCATGTCATCAATATTTTTTTTGTTATATCAATGGTATAACATGTATGTAACACCCTAAATTTGATTAGGCTTAAAGTGTCACACTGGGTTGCCAAGGCAACCCCTGATTTTCAAATCATGTTCATTTTTTCAAACATACTGAATGATATCATGTTAAAACATAAATAACTGATATAAAACATTTTACAAAACCGGAGCTCCATGACACATAATTTAAAACAAAATAATACATCTTGAAGTTACAACTCAAATACACAAGTAAGGTTTTATGAATACACATGCCCACTAAAGCTACAATACAATACTTTATCAGAGTTGATGAAAATCCTACTGCGACGGTGCTCTACGAACGGCCCAAGCTATTGACTTGGCAACGAAAAGCATCCAAAGGTTGAGCTTACAAAGCCCAGCAATATAATCACTAATCTACAGCATCATAAGAATTCATAAACACGAGAATGTTGAAGACATAGTACTAAGAAGTATATACATGCATGATCTAGATCAAGTGCTACCTACTTAAGGCTTTATTGTTCTATCACTGAAGTAGGAGTCTCACGCTTCCTTTAGTCCTCTACTAAGGGCCTCGCTATGAGTACGCCTCTAAAGGGTTTCTAACCCCAATGCCTGTAACTGCTACGCATTATCTGAATACGACAATGATATTCCTGTGCATTATCTGAATGCAGACCTAAACATATTGTGCATTAATTGAATGCTAACCTGACTAGTATCTGGTCTCACATAACCGTCAGACACTAGTTACTGAGGGAACTCGATGTCACATAGCATCGGTACAATTCTCGCCCATCTAAAGCATTGGCTCGGTTTCATATAGCCTTCAAGCCAAGTTTTAACATATCTATTTTACTGAGTGATGCAACTATACAAACATGTCTAAGGCCTAAAGGACACACAGCACTGACATCGCTAACCCACTAATCGCGAGTGTTCGGGCCTCACGCCCTAGTTTTCTCCTGAAATGCCTTGCGCACTGACATGACCCACTAGAGAAATTAGGCTAACATGGCTATACCTTAGCATATTTGGACTCACTAAAGTGAGTTTATCCTCTCACTAATTGTTTTCTCACTCGTTTTCTCATCTAGAACATTATGTGAAGGCTTATTAGTTTGTTACTGTTGTTATTTATTAAGCTGCTCTATTTTGGTCGTTCATTACTTACGGGTGTTTAGTCATTTTCTGCCTCTAGAGAAGTTTCTATGTGTATCTGGGTTTTTATGACAATTACTGAGTTTGTACTATTTCGTCATACTATTTACTAGCCTGATACCTTACTCAGGTCCAACTCTGAGTAATGATACTCTTATATTTTTTAGTCTAATTAATTCATCATATTGCTTCTCGGTATGTACTCTATAATGGTCCTTCATTCTTAGTTACTCGCTCTGAGGCCCATAAGAGTAAATTGGTAATTTAAGCCCTCAAGGGCATTTTCATCATTTTCATACCCAAGATAGATGTTCGATCTTAAACGATATTAAACTCCTCACTCTTGAGTATAATTGACATCTTGAAGTCACTCGACCACTTTGGGTATTGATATCGAGTCTTCGATATGGAGACCAGTTCATCGATATGGAGACCAGTCGGTCTCGAGATCGAGCATCCGGTATCGATACTACAACCCACAATATCGATACTAAGGGGTTAGTACCCTAATTTTCCCCCAATTTATGTAATGGATATTTTGGGTTCAAATAACACCAAAAAATACCTTAAATCCATAGTTTGATTTTACAATTTCAGCCCTCAAGGGCATTTTAGTCATTTTTTCATACTCGATATAGATGTCTGATCTTAAACGATATAAACTCCTCACTCTTGAGTCTATTTGATATCTTGAAGTCACTCGACCACTTTGGGCATTAATATCGAGCATTTGGTATGGATACTCAATCTTCCGTATGGATACTAGTCATTCGGCTTGGAGACTAGTTCTTCGTTATGGAGACTAGTCCTACAGTATGGAGACCAGCCAATCTCGAGACCAAGCATACGATCTCGATACTGAGCATCCGATATTGATATTACAACCCACAATATTGATACCAAGGGGTCAGTATCGATACTACTTCCCTCAATATCGATACTACCTATCAGAAACCCTAATTTTCACCCTAATTCATCCAGTATCAATATTTTCATCCCAGTATCAATACTTGAACTCTAAAATGGATATTTTAGGTTCGAGAAACACCCAAAAATCACCCCTAAAGTCCATAGTTTGATTCTAAATCATGAACTAAAGTTTTTAGGAGTTAACTAAGTTCACTATGTGTCATAAAATACATTAATAACACCTAAAAATTCTTTTAATCTTGAAATCAAAATTAAACTCCAATATGCTCAACTACAAAAATCTTAGCAAATCCTTGAAATTTATGAAAACTTGATACTTTTAAGGATTAGAAATACAATGTCTTGTTGTTTGAACCCCGAAATTAGGCTCTTTGCTTAACCACACTCCATTTCTTGGAGATTTGAATGAAAACCTAGCTAGGATTAAACCAAGACTTTGATTATTTAAAATGATGTTGCAAGGGGAATTTATAATGAAAATGAAACAAGAAAAAGGTTCAAGACCTTACCTTAGAGCTATGGCTACTTAAAGAAGATGAATGAAGAAGATATGACGAAGAAAATGAAGAGAAGACATGAGAAATGAGACCCCATGTCCCAAAATATATAAAACCCCTAAATTTTAGCTTCAAAATCCAAAAATGGTCTAATTACTCTTTTAGTCCCTTACATCTTGACTACTAATTAAAAATCCATTTTTATGGTTAATTAGGCCTAAAACCAACCCAATTAAACCTAATAACTTAAATCATAAAATCCACGAGGTCCACTTACCTCTCGGGTAAACTTGAAACTACTAGCCCAAAATTTTGGGTATTACAACTCTCCCCTCCTTGAAAGAAATTTTGTCTGTAAAATTTACTTGGTCCAAATGATATTATCCATATGTCAAACGCTTAGGAACCTTGAAATACCTAAAATTATATCAAAACTAATTCTGAAGGAAGAAGTCCTTACAAACTTACATGCTGCTCGAAATTCGTAAAATCATTCTAAATGCGATACCAACACCAAACTTCAAGTGAAAATCTTCGAAAAGTACAAAGCTAAAATCAATCTGACACTATAATCTTAGAACGTTCCACAAGGATGATGTTACCCTAAGATTCACTACTATAGCTAAATCCCTGTTCTAGTTAACTTTACTCAATCGAGTTAACTCATTGCATAACCCAATAACCTCTTTTATTTGTTGAACATAGGCAACCCATCATACCACACCTTGAGATCTTATGACACTTGCCAACACTGTCTCGATACTGACTACTAAAGAGGTGATAATAATTCTCGACCAACGTTAATCCATATGCTTCTGTTGTGTAACTCTAATTCAATACTTATCCACAAAACTTGGATATTTCTCATATAACTTGCAACCTACATTTGCTATGCTCACCTGATCGAGCATCTAAGAGGTTCACAACTGAAAATCAGTTACTTGACTAGTGAAACTAGCAATATTTGACTCTCTTGGAGAGTACACAACACAAAGTTGTGATCTTACATGGTCGAACTTTGAGTTAAAGATTCTGAGACTTTACGTCTTGCACTCTCTAATGTTTACCATCATTGAGCTAGTCGATGACAGTTATTGCTAGTCATACGACACTTAACAAACTTGATTCCCTTTAATCTAAAGCACCCAAAGTCTACGATACTATGCAATGCTAAATATTGATATGTGTTGTATATAGATCACATTCATATACCAACACCAAAAAATAACTAATGAGGGTTGGCTCATTTAGTTGATTCACTTATTGATCGTACACGAATACACATTGATGAAATCCTAGAGGTCTCTGCACCTCGAGATGGGAAACTTGCTACCTGACTTACGATACCCTTAAAACTTAAGGTGTGAGTTCCAAAACAGCTACATCGTAATATGCACCATGCTAACTTACTCATCGAGAGTACTTAGGGCATCTGTGCCCAGTTAGCAACTGAAGTGCCTTGGCACTGACTGAGATATTCTTGATCTTTCTATCAACATGGTGATCGACACATTGACTAAGGAGACTTTGGTGTTCTTAACACTCACATAGAGATGATTGTCTTTAACACTAAACTTAGGGTTTCAAAATTTTCTACAGCCTGATCACACGAACACTCGAAGAATATCTAAGACAAACTGTGGTTACTCTGCTAAGGCCGACCTACTCGATACTTGGGTCTCCACACTAAGATCATCTACGTGAATACTTTTCTTACCTAGCGCACTGAACACTATAAGGAATGCATACACTCATATTGACTAAAGCAACATAAAAACTAAAACATTTGAAAACATACTTGATATCCCATTTGCACCATCAACATACTGACCCTGCCTTTCTATGATCTGATAAGCTGAACCACATACTATCGAACGGAAAATAGGTCGATCGACTCCTCTGCTCTCCTATCTGAGTATAAAACCAACATAATCGGATGTAGGCAATCCATCACCATATACGCCAAAGATCTGCATCTATAAAACTTCTTACAAAGCTTGAAGAACCTTCATCGATGATTCTTTCCACAATACTAGCACTTTGGATACCTCAGAACGCTATCAGAGCCTTCAAAGCTCACCGCAGACGGTGGAGTTGGCAGTCTCCTATAAGACACTATGTCTAACCTTTGACTCGGCTGGAGTGACAAAGCTGATGTCACTCTCCTATATTCTCGAGGACCTTTAGTCCTCTCTTCCACTAAATGGGAATGGTCTACTAGCACATAAGTCCTCATACTTGGGCTACCCGATTCGCCCAACAAACTCTTCCTCATAGCTTGTACCCTCTCTACAGTCTTATCATGCCATATCAACTCTAAAAATACCTTAGGCGGGTTTACCGCCAACTGCTCATGAATATCAAGGTAAAGTCCCTCAAGGAACCTCTTACACCTCAAGGACTTAGTCGCAACTACCTCTGGAGTGTAACAGCTCAACCGAAGAAAATCTCTCTCATACTTGAACACTAAGAAGTCTCCCTGAACTTGTTGAGAGAAATGCATCCTAATTTATCCTCTGGGGTAAAATAAAGCTACTTCAAACTCCTCATAGTCTCATTCAACCACTGATCGGCCAAAATCGGATCATTATCATTTGAACCATAGAAGTCGATTGTCTTATACCTCATCAGTCTCTCTACTAGGTCTCTGACGGCATTAACGCACTCTAGGTGGCCAGCTGAACAATCTGTTATCTAGGAATGGAATCTACTATCTCTTGAGAGTGAAAATCAAACCTCTAAAGAAGGTCACCTCTACCACTTCTACGCCTAATGAAATCCACTGATCCTCAGCCCTAGGCAAGAACTCCTCATTAACATTGTGTGGATGAGAGGATCTACTCTCTATCTTGTCCACAAAACCATGCTCGAAACTATAAGCCATCGCAACACTCTACAACACTGATTAAGAAATGATGCATCATCAGGATTCCAGACTTATACAAGTACTATAAGTACCTAGGGGTAAGTATTCACTCACACCTTACAAAACCTATCATTGGGTCCTAGGATCGACTCAACCTGATGCTCTGATACCACTAAATATAACACCCCTAAACCAGATTAGGCCTAACGTGTCATATTGGGGTGCTGAGACAACCTCTAATTTTCAAAACATGTTCATTTTCTATTCAAACATATTGAATGGTATCATGGCAAAACATAAATAATTGATATAAAAATATTTTACAAAATCAAAGTTCCGTGACACATAAATTAAAACAAAATAATACATCTTGAAGTTACAACTCAAATATATAAGTAAGATTCTATGAATACACATGCCCACTAAAGCTACAGTACATAACTCTATCGAATATACTGTAAGTCCTAATGCGACGGTGCTCCACAAATGGCCCAAGCTACTGACCTACCAACGAAAAACATCCAAAGGCTGAGCTTACAAAACTCAATAGTATAATCGCTAATCTAAAGTATGATAAGAATTCATAAACATAAGCATGTTGAAGACATGGTACTAAGTAGTAGATACATGCATGATCTAGATCAAGTGCTACCTACTAGGCTTTACTGTTCTATCATTGAATTATGAGTCTCAAGCTTCCCTTAGTCCTCTGCTAATGGCCTCATCATAAGTACGGCTCTAAAGGGTTTCTAACCCCAATTCCTGTAACTACTACTCATTATTTAAATGTGACACTGACATTCATGTGCATTGTCTGAATGCAAACCTGAACATACTATACATTGTCTGAATGTAGACCTGAACATATTGTGCATTATCTGAATGCAAACCTGACTAGTATCTGGTCTCACATAGCCATCAGGAACTAGTTACTAAGGGAACCCAATTTCACATAGCATTAGTGCAATTTCCACTAAATATATTGAATGATCTCTTGGTCTTCACATAGCCATCAGGTAAATCATTGAAGGAGATCTTTGTGTCATATAGCATTGGTACAATTCCCCCTATTTGAAGGATTGGCTCAGTCTCACATAGCCTTCAAGCCAGAATTTAACATATCTGTTGTACTGACTGATGAAACTATACAAACATGTCAAAGGCCCAAAGGCCACACAACACTGACATTGTTAACCCACTCCTTACGAGTGTTAGGGCCTCGCACCCTAGTTTGCTCCTGTAATGCCTCGCGCACTAATAATGCCCCACTAGGGCAATGTAACCTGGCAATACCCTAGCATATCTAGACTCACTAAAGTGAGGTTATCCTCTCACTAACTGTTATCTCGCTCATTTTCTCATCTAGAACATTATACGAAGGCTTATTATTTTGTTACTATTGTTATTTATTAAGATTATCTATTATGGTTGTTCATTACTTAAAGGTGTTTTAGTCATTCTCTGCCTCTAGCGAAGTTTCTATGTGTATCAGGGTTTTTACAATAATTACAAAGTTTGACGCTCGTTAGTTGTACTATTTGCAAGCCCGATACCTAAATCGGGTTCAACTCTGAGTAGCAACACTCTAGTCGCTCTTGCTACACTTTCATTTAATCCACCCTCGAGTTAAAGGAACGATTGTATATCCACTATTTGCTAACATTCTCGTATTACATGATTTTTATATTTTGTAATCTAATGAATTCATCATACCGCTTCTCGGTATGTCCTTTATAATAGTCCTTTGTTCTTAGTTACTCGCTCTGGGGCCCATAAGGGTAAATTGGTAATTTCACCCCTCAAGGACATTTTAGTCATTTTCTCGTACTTGAGATAGATGTCCAATCTTAAACCATATTAAACTCCTCACACTTGAGTCTATTTTTCATCTTGAAGCTACTCGACCACTTTGGGTATTGATATTGAGCCTTCGGTATGGATACTCAATCTTCGGTATGGATATCAGTCCTGCGGTATGGAGATCAGCCTTAGTCGATCTCAAGACTGAGTATCTAATCTTGATACTGAGCATATGGTTTCGATATTACAACCCACAATATCGATACCAAGGGGCCAGTATTGATACTACTTCCCTCGGTATCGATACTTCCTACCAAACCTTAATTTTTGCCTCAATTCATCCATTATCGATATTGTTTATCCTAGTATCAATACTCGAACTCTAAAATGGATATTTTGGGTTCAAGAAACACCCAAAAATCACCTTAAAGTATATAGTTTGATTCTAAATCATGAACTGAAGTTTTTATGAGTTAATTAAGGTCTTTAAGTGTCATAAACACATTAATAACACCTAAAACGTCTTTTAATATTAAAATCAAAATTAAACCCTAATATGCTCAACTACATAAATCTTAGCAAATACTTAAATATTATGAAAACTTGATACTCCAAAGGATTAGAAATACACTACCTTGATGTTTGAATCCCGAAATTGAGCTCATTACTTAGCCACACTCCTTTCCTTGGAGATTTGGATGAAAATCCCCACTTTTCTTTATCTATGATTAAACCAAGACTTTGATTCTCTAAAACGAGGTTGCTAGAGGAATTTAGAATGAAACAAGAAAAATGTTCAAGACCTTACCTTGGAGCTATGGCTACTTAGAGAAGACGAAGGTAGAAGATATGAAGAAGAAGAAATGAAGAGAAGATATAAGAAATGAAACACCATGTCCTAAAACATATAAAACCTCCAAATTTTAGCTTTAAAATCCAATAATGGTCTATTTGCTCTTTTGGTCCCTCATATATTGACTACTAATTAAAAATCCCTTTTATGGCTAATTGGGCCCAAAACCAATTCAATCAAACCCAATAACTTAAATCAAAAATTCCACGAGGTCCACTTACCTCTCGGGTAAACTTGAAACTACTAGCCTGTAATTTATGGTGTTATATTATAACTATATGTCTTATCTTTTATGTGATTGTTGAGTGTATGTGTTATGTCAATTTGCATACATGTAATATGTTCTCAAATTAACTATGGATTTAGATAAAATGCAGAGATCGAGAGATGAGATAAATCAAACACATTTTAACTCAAGGCAAATAAAATAATTAAGTGGTATTTGATTCGCTAGAGACCCTCAAAATTATTAGTTAGTATTGGAAAGTTTAGAACTGAAAGAAATATCGTGTATTCATTGAACAAAAGTATGATTACAATGAGAGATCTCTTCTCTTATTTATACAGGAGTTAAAGCTGATAACCCTAATTTTTCTAAGCTCAGTAACCTAACAAACTAACCTCAATTAACACGTGACATCTTTTCTTGAATTAACACGTGAACTTCACATTGCATTAGAACACGTGAACATGTGAACTTCACAGTACATAGCTTGACATTCCCCCTGCTTCTTCTTCTTTTTTCTTCTTTAAACATTCTGAAAACACACCCTTTCACGAAACTCTTCAAAGGCTGCTTTTGTCAATAGTTTGGTAAACCCATCAGCAGTTTGGTGATGCACATGAACATAGCTCACTTGTAACTGCTTGGAGCCAACTTTTTCCATACAAAGTGTACGTCAAGATCCATATGTTTGGACTGTGCCTGATAAATTGGATTGGCGCTCATGGTCACCTCATTGGTATTGTCACACCCGATTATCGGCTCACCAGGCACAGACAATCTGAGAGCACTCAACAAGGTAGCCACCCATGTGACTTCAGCGGTAGTATCAGCCAAACACTTGTATTTCGCCTCCATTATGGATCTCGCAACAGACTTTTGTTTCCTAGAACACCATGCAACAAGATTATTACTAACGAACACTCTATACCCCGTTGTTGATCATCGATCATCTATATCGGCAGTAGGCACCCCAGTCGACGTCTGAAAATACTATAATTGACAGCCTTGAATATCCCGACTAGAAGCACAGACCCAAATCAACTGTGCAAACAATGTATCGCAAAAGTCTTTTTGACAGCTGCAAGATGCGTGGTTTGGGGTGCATACATGTACTGGGCAACTTTTCCTACACTGTACGCCAAGTCTGGCCTTGTATGACACGGGTAAAGCAATGAACCTACTATACTACAATATTCACTAGCATCAGGTAATAAATCTCCTTTAGTTGATGACAATTTAGAAGTTGTGACCATCGGTGTAGTGCACGGAGCAGCACTCTTCATACCCATCTTGTCCAGTAACTCTATTGCAAACTTCCTTTGGCTATTCAGGAGACTTCCCTCGTAACGTTAAACCTCTATCCCAAGAAAAATAAAACTTAACTCACCTAAGTCTTTTAGTGAGAACCGCTCGCCTAACATTCTTATGACCTTATTAACTTGCTAAGACGAGCCTCCGGTAATGACTATATCGTCCATATACACCAGTACATATATAGCCTCTCTGTCTTTTCCTTTAACAAACATCGAAGAATCTTCTCGTATACCAACGAACCCCCTTTGAAGTAGGTTGTCTTTATGCTTCGTATGCCAATTTTAAGGAGCTTGTCGAAGCCCATACAAGGCCTTCTCCAGCTTGCATACAAGCTGGCCACCATCTTCAGGCACCTGTTCAAACCTGGTGGCTGTTGCGTATACACATCTTTTCCCAAATGCCATTAAGGAATGCATTGTTGATGCCAACATGCCTTAGTTCCCCATTATTACTCACAGCTAAAGCCAGAACTATATTCAGGAAAGTAAACCTTACAACAGGACTTAACGTATCCATGAAATCATACTTGGGAACCTGCGAGTAACCCTTTGCAACCAACCGGGCCTTGTACTTATGAACCTACCCATCAGGATTACGCTTAAGTTTAAACAACCATTTACATTCAATCATTGTCCTACCTTCATGTAACTTGACCAGCTTTCAAGTTTCATTCCTTTGAAGGGCATTAAACTCATCACTGACAGCTGCTCTCTAGTGTGATGATCGTATGGCTTCATGCACATCTTTTGGAACTTCCTCGTCAAGAACTTCAACATAGCTAGAAAAATTTAGGGTTTAAAAACCCTATACTTTCTTCTAGTCAACAATGGATGCGTATTCTATTGAGGAATAAGTGAACCATTATTATCTCTTGGTTCTTCACTTGCTATATTATCACATCAACCGCTAAATTATCACCTCCATTACCTAATGTTGGGAAATAAGCGAGTACAAGTAATTTCCCTATAACCAGATTAGTGAGAATGCAAAATAAAAATGGAAAAATAATACCCGAAAAATTGATAACGGAGTTCAGCCAATTGTGCCTACGTCTCCGGACTGCTGCAGATCTTTTACTAAGAGAGAAAATTTACAGGTGTTTATAAAACACTCAATACTCACAAGAAAACTCTCTAGTATTGGGAGAAATAAATGATTTGGGATGATTTTGAAGCTAAATGGGTTAGGGTATTTACAGTTGAAGCTTAAGGACTAATCTTATAAATACCCTAAAGTCCAGTGACTAATTATAATTACCCCATTACAATTTGTCAACAAACATCTACCAAACTTTGAAAACCCATTTTTCAAAGAAACATTTACCAAACTTTGAAAACCATTTTCAAAGTTGGTTGCCAAACTTTGGACTTTTAACAATCTCCCACTTGAAGACTGATTTTAATCTGTCTTCACACCTCGATCGATGCAACAGCATTTCTAGTCTTGTTATTCTAGCATGCCAACTGAAGCTGAACACAGCATCAGTTTGTCTGTGGCCACCGTCTTTGTCAACATGTCTGCCAGATTTTGAGCTCCGCTAATCTTTTCAAGTTTCAAAATCCCATCTTCCAGAAGAGACCGAATAAAATGACATCGCAATTGTATGTGCTTCGTCCTGGAATAAAAAGACGGATTCTTTTCTAGATGGATAGCACTTTATTGTCGCAGTACAAGACATTGTTTTCTTGTTTCTTGGCTAACTTTTCCAAGAAACTTTGGAGCCACACCATCTCCTTGCTGGCTTCCGAAACAGTGACATATTCTGCTTCAGTTGTGGAGAGAGCAACTATCTTCTTTAGTTGAGAAACCCAACTCACTGCAGTACCTCCTAGAGTATAGACATACCCCGTAGTTCTTCTTCTGATATCAACATTTCCGGCTAAGTCAGCATCTACATATCCTGTCAGTATCGTATCTCCACCTTTGAAACAAAGTACTTTGTTTGTGGTACCTCGCAGATATCTGAGGATCCAGTGTACCTTGCTTGGATTATTCATGAACCTGCTAAAAGCTCCCACTGCATGAGCAATATCTGGTCTGGTACAAACCATGGCATACATCAGACTTCCAATTGCTGAGTCATACGGCACCTTCACCATGTGTGCACGTTCTTTCTCCGTCTTTGGTGACTGTTCTTTGGAGAGTCTAAAATGAACACCTAAAGGTGTACTTACTGGTTTAGCATCTTGCATGTTGAACCTGGAGAGTACTTTGTTGATGTACTCAGCTTATGATAACATCAAAGTCCCCGACTTTGTGTCTCTCTTGATCCTCATCCCTAGAATCTATTTTGCAGCACCCAGATCTGTCATTGCAAACTGCTTTGACAATTTTTACTTCAAGTTTATAATCTCTTGCATGTTTGAACCTGCAACAAGAATGTCATCAACATACAACAATAAAATAATAAAGTTGTTGTCGAACTTCTTGATGTAGGAACAATGATCTGCTTGGCATCTGGTAAAACCATTACTACCCATGAAGCTATCGAAATTCTTGTACCACTGTCTAGGAGCTTGTTTTAAACCACACAAGCTCTTCTTCAACCTGCATACCAGGTTTTTCTTGCCTACCTCTATGAAGCCTTCTGGCTGCCTCATATAGATTGCTTCATCCAAATCACCATGAAGGAAAGCTGTCTTCATATCTAACTGCTCAAGATGTAAATTTTCTGCAGCTACAATTTTCAACACCAGTCTGATTGTAGACAGTTTTACAACTGGAGAGAAAATTTCATTGTAGTCAATACCTTCCTTTTGCTGAAAACCTTTGACAACCAATCTTGCTTTGTAGTGTTTGCTCCCATCATGCTCTTCTTTGATCCTATAAATCCACTTGTTGTGGAGCGCTTTCTTTCTTGGTGGTAATTCAGCTAGTTTCCATGTCTGATTTGACATAAGTGAGTCAATCGCATCTTTTATGGAAGACTCCCACTTTACTGAATCCTCCACTTGCATTGCTTCATCATAGCACTCTGGTTCACCGTTTTTAGTCAACAACAAGTAGTGCAAAGAAGGAGAATACCATTGGGTTGGTTTAGGAATTATGGAGGGGTGTCTCAGTTCTGGTGTACTTGGTTCTTCTTGAACTGCTTCAGGATTGATCTGAACATCATTTCCATAAATCTCCTAAAACTCAGCAAATTCCTTTGTTTCAGCTTTGGTATTGGAGTTATTTGATTCTATGGTTGCCCTGTCTTTGTACATCACATTCTGATTGAAAATGACATCTCTGCTTCTGATGACCTTCCGATTTTCATAGTCCCAAAACTAGTAACCGAACTCATCACCGCCATAACCAACAAAGACACATTTGTTGGACTTAGCATCAAGTTTACTTCTTTCAGCAGAGTCTATGTGTACATAAGAAATACAACCAAACACTCTTAAGTGTGAAAAGTTTATTTCTTTCTTGCTCCAAACTTCCTCTGGTATTATGCCATCCAAAGGAAATGAGGGCTCACGGTTGATCAGGTAAGCTGTAGTGTTGATAGCTTCAGCCCATAGAAATTTGGGCAATCCGACATGTATCCTCATGCTTCTAGCATATTCATTCAGAGTTATGTTCATGTATTCTACTACGCCATTCTGTTGCGGTGTCATGGGAACTGTTGTCTCTATCTTGATCCCATTGTTTGCGCAGAAATCTCTGAATCTACTATTTTTGTACGCTCTACCGTTATCAGACCTCAACCGCTTGACTTTCAAACCAGTCTCATTTTCCACCATGGTCTTTCATTTTCTGAAGGTATCAAAGACTTCTGATTTATTCTTCAGAAAATAAACTCACACCTTCCTTGTAGAATCATCGATGAATGTGACATAATATAATGAGCCTACAAGAGATGGAACTGGAGATGGTCCTCATACATCAGTATGAACCAACTCTAACCTTTCTGCCTTGGGTGTCTTGCCAATCTTTGCAAAGCTGACTTTTTTTTGTTTGTCAAAGATGTAATCCTCGCATAGTCCGACATCTACATTCTTTAGATCCGGCAGCTTCCCTTTTGACAAAAGTGTCTTCATCCCTTTCTCATTCATATGGCCAAGCCTTTGGTGTCACAAGTTTGATTTTTCATCAGCATCTGCTACTGTAATGATATTCTCTAAATTTGAGGTTACATAAAGAGTATCAGTCTTCTTACCACGAGCAATGACGAGTGCTCCTTTGGTAATCTTCCATTCACAGCCTGAAAAGGTTGTACTATAACCTTCTACATCAAGTTATCCTACAAAAATAAAATTTCTTTTGAGGCCAGGAATATGTCTCACTCCTGTCAGCTTCCAGGTGGTCTGGTTTGGCAGCTTTAATCGGATGTCTCCTTTTTCGACAATCTTCAAGGTTTCATCTTCGGCTAGATGAACTTTCCCAAAATCACCACTAACATAGTTCTCCATGATTTCTCAGCATGGGGTAGAGTGGAAAGATGCCTGTAACATCCCAAAATACGGGTTAGTGACCAAAATTGTAAATTTTCAGAATATGGTGATTAAAGTATAATAGTTTAATAGTTTAATAGTTTAATGATTTGTTCGGAAATATTTCCTAAAAGTTTATAGTAATTATCCAAAGAATTAAAGGGCAAAATGGTCATTAGACTTGAAAATTATAATTAAATGATATATATATATGGATAAGGATGGGAGATTTTCCAGAAATCTCTTCTCTCTTTTCTTCTTCATTTTCTCTTCTCCACGTGTGAAGCCAAGCAAAGGTGAGTTTTCTCTTGAGCTGATTATGTGCTGAAATTTAAGTTTAGTTTTGATTATTAGATGCTAAGTAAGATTAAGGAAGGATTAATTTGCTTTAAAACAACAAAATGAAGAGTTTATGAGGATTTAAAGATTTGGAGTTTTTGAATGAAATATCGAAATAAAGTTTATATTGAGAATTGAATGTTGAATTTGACTTGTCATCAAGTTAATTAAGGGATAGGAAGTGTTAGAATAGGAATTTGAACATGTTGCAAAACTAGTATAATTTTTGCAATTACATAGGAATGACTAGATTTGAAGTTAAAGAAGTGATTATGGAATAGAAATAAGTTTAAGTATGTGTATTAAAGTTAGGAGTATTAAAGGAAGTGAAATAGGAAGGTTTGAGTTGAAAATTGATGATTTTCGATCTTAGAATACAATTTCTGGGTAGAGGGAACCGATACCCTATGAATGGGAATCGATTCCTCCTCTTGAACGAAAAATTCCAGTATGTTCAGGGGGTATCGATTCCCCTGGGGGGGTATCGATTCCCCCCTAAATGAAAATATAGAATTTGATTCATTAAACCGGTTTAAGTTATTAACATCAAGTTTAAAGTTTAGGCTTCTGATACTTGTTTTGAAATGATATATTTATGTAGATATTGAGCCTAAACAAGTTCCGGAATAATCAAAGGATTATAATCGAATCAAAGCAAGGCTAAGGTGAGTGCAATTTAAATTGTACTTATGTGATTGATCAAACATTGGCTTGCGATGAGTCAATGATAGAGTTACTATGGTAAGAAGTAACTTATATAATGTTATGTGATTACTCTGTGTGCATTAGTACATAGAAATGGATGTATGTTTATATGTTACATGATTTACATGCTTACATGAAAATGCAACATATGATATTAAATATGTGCTTACATATACATTTGGTATGTGATAGAAGAGAAGGAACATGTGATTATGAGATCAAGGATTACACGTACATGTGATACGTGACTGAAAAGAAAAGATATGTGTTTATAAGAGAAAGAATATGAATAAGAAATGTGAATGGTCATAAATGATAATGCCCATGTTATGTGATATGAGAGCTAGGGGTATAGTTGGCATGCCAAGGGTCGAGGGTTACCTATGTTCTTCGGGACATATGGACTGTTTACCTATGTTCTTCGGGACATATGGACTGTTTACCTATGTTCTTCGGGACATATGGACTGTTTACCTATGTTCTTCGGGACATATGGACTGTTTACCTATGTTCTTCGGGACATATGGACTGATTACCTAGGTTCTTCGGAATCTATGGACTGGTCCTTCGGGACATTGATCGAGCTGTGGTGACAGTATAATGGTGCACAACCTCAATGTACTCACATACCTTAAGTTCTCAAAAGTATACATGGGCTAATACATGGTCTTTACAGAGAGTAAATAAATAAATTGATTTACTACTATGTATGTTTTGTTGTGAAGTAGTATATGTGCTCCATGGTATGTAAAGAAATGTTCGATATATATATATATATATATATTTATACGATAAAAAGGTATTAAAAGTACTTGTATTATCTTATGTTATCATGTCTACTGAATTATATGCGACACGATTGAATTCATAAGATTGAATGTTTATATTTATGAGAAATGTATTATTATTATTATGTTTTTGCTTCACTAAGTCTATGACTTAGCGTGTAAGTGATTTACACGTAGGTACTGAGAAGCAGAAGGATCAAAGCTAAGTTCATAGTAACAACATATCTCTGCTCAAAGACCAGATCAGAAGTAAATTACACAGTATGTATTATTATGTGATAAATAGGTTGGCATGTAAATAAAGTAGGTAAATTAGGTATTTATGCTCTGATCGAGTTTTGTAATATTTTAAACATATTTATATAAGTACAAATGCAAAGAAATGAACTGTTAAATTTTTACGAGTGTTATGTACAATTTACGAAAATCACTGTAGCAGGTTAATGTATTACTGTTCATATCGTATTTCACCGTTCATAAACACGTTTTATCTCAAAATTTTATACCAAACATAATTGAATAATACATGATTGTATTTTCTTAATATAAATTTAAATGTTCAGTTATTTTACAAGAATAAAGGTTTTGAAAATGTCAATGTGACATCTCGGACTCGTATCCAGGTCGGGTACGGGTTGGGGTGTTACATTTAATGGTATCAGAGCTACGGTTTAGCCGATTCTCGGCATAAACAAGAGTCTAGGGTGTCTTATAATGTATACATGTCAACAAAATAGTGAAAACTTCTGATCTGGTATAGTAATGAGTATGTTGTTTTGCTAATAGAACGATATGTTTATTCTTAATAGATGTCCGGACATGATAGTTATAGAAGTCAAGCGGGAGATGATCGGCCCGCTGAGAGCAGTAATTCACCTGCCCTGGCCAGGCAAGGTGAAGAACAGACACCTTCTGGAGTGCCTGTAACTGATCAAGATGTGTTCTTTAGAAAATTAGATGCGGTATTGACGCGTTTTCAACCTCCTGTTACTTCAACTCCAAGAATGAATGTTGCAAAGGAGTTGAAGGGTTTAGGAGCTACAGAGTTTAAAGGTGAAGCCGAAGAAGCTCTTGTTGCTGCGGACCTTTGGCTTAATGATGTAAAAATTTTGTTAGATGGACTTCACTGTTCTAATGTAGAGAAGTTAGATGGAGTGGTCTCCTTGCTTCGTGGGCAAGCGAGAATTTGGTGGACAAATGTTACTTTGAGAATGACCAATGATCAAGTGACATGGTCTTTGTTCTTAGAAGAGTTTAAGCATAAGTATATAGGAGACCAATTTATCAGGCAAATGAAGCAAGAATTTTTGAATCTGAAACAGATGAATCGCACAGTGTATGAGTACGAGTGCGAGTTTAATAAGTTAAGTCATTTTGCGGCTGAGTTGATCCCAACAGAGAAGGATGTGTGTGAGTGGTTTGTAGAGGGCTTGCGCCCAAGGTTGAAAGAAATGTTAATAGTATTGAACTTGTCCTCATTTCAAGAAATAGTAAATCGTGCTAAAGCTCTAGAGAGAGCTCAGAATGAAAGGTTTGGGGATCAAAGAACCCAATCATCTAAAAGAACCGGGGCTTTATCGAGTTCTGCACCACCCAAGAGGGGTAGAGATTCTGGTACTCAGTCTCAGGCAAGGTCTGGATTGGTAGAATCCTCCGTTAGAGAATCAAATCAGAGGAAAGCTAGACAGACCCAATCAGTAGGGTTTGGTGAGGACAGAACCCAACAAAGACATTGTCAAACTTGTGGAAAATATCATGGTGGAATATGTAGGGTAGAATCCGGAGCTTGTTTCCGATGTGGTGAAATGGGACATTTTGTGAGAGATTGCCCATTGGGGAAAGGAGAACCAGTACAGTCGGAACGATCTGCTTCGATATCTTGGAGAGGGAGAGGTAGAGGAAGAGGTAGGAGCCAACCTGAATCCTCTACTCAACAAGAAATACGATCCACTGCTCGAATGTATAATATTAATACCAATGAAGATTTTGATGATCCGGAGATAATAGCAGGTATCTTTCAAGTGTGAAATAAATACATTATGATAATGATTGATTTAGGCTTGTTTGTTCATATATTAGTAGTAAATGGGTGAAAGAATTGAGAATTCAATTAGAAATTATTCATAGTAATATGACAGTGACAAATTTATTAGGGTACAGTGTGTGGATAAGTAAGATTGGAAATAAACCAGTTTTATAATTACCATAAAAATGTTAATTATAATTGAAAAGAGTAGAGTTAACCAGTTTAGATGAATTGGAAATTATAATGTTAGAGGATTTATATCGTTCTGAAATAGAATAGTTTCTTTGCTGCATTGATAAGATAAGGTATAGGTGATGATTCTTATAAGGAGAATATTAAAAGATCAAATGATGCAGAATATGGTTATAGAAAAGTTTAAGAATATATATATAATAAATATAGATGGATTATTGGTATGGAGTGATGACAATAGAGGTTACTGTCTATATAATGAGTTACATTATATGGATTTTAGAAAGGTTAAAGTAAAATACATTGGAGATGTGTAGACAATATCTTATATCCTGGTGCAATGAAAATTCGAGGACGAATTTTCTTAAGGGGGGAAGATTTGTAACATCCCAAAATACGGGTTAGTGACCAAAATTGTAAAATTTCAGAATATGGTGATTAAAGTATAATAGTTTAATGATTTGTTCGGAAATATTTCCTAAAAGTTTATAGTAATTATCCAAAGAATTAAAGGGCAAAATGGTCATTAGACTTGAAAATTATAATTAAATGATATATATATATATATGGATAAGGATAGGAGATTTTCCAGAAATCTCTTCTCTCTTTTCTTCTTCATTTTCTCTTCTCCACGTGTGAAGCCAAGCAAAGGTGAGTTTTCTCTTGAGCTGATTATGTGCTGAAATTTAAGTTTAGTTTTGATTATTAGATGCTAAGTAAGATTAAGGAAGGATTAATTTGCTTTAAAAAAACAAAATGAAGAGTTTATGAGGATTTAAAGATTTGGAGTTTTTGAATGAAATATCGAAATAAAGTTTATATTGAGAATTGAAAGTTGAATTTGACTTGTCATCAAGTTAATTAAGGGATAGGAAGTGTTAGAATAGGAATTTGAACATGTTGCAAAACTAGTATAATTTTTGTAATTACATAGGAATGACTAGATTTGAAGTTAAAGAAGTGATTATGGAATAGAAATAAGTTTAAGTATGTGTATTAAAGTTAGAAGTATTAAAGGAAGTGAAATAGGAAGGTTTGAGTTGAAAATTGATGATTTTCGATCTTAGAATACAATTTCTGGGTAGAGGGAACCGATACCCTATGAATGGGAATTAATTCCTCCTCTTGAACGAAAAATTCCAGTATGTTCAGGGGGTATCGATTCCCCTGGGGGGGTATCGATTCCCCCTAAATGAAAATATAGAATTTGATTCATTAAACCGGTTTAAGTTATTAACATCAAGTTTAAAGTTTAGGCTTCTGATACTTGTTTTGAAATGATATATTTATGTAGATATTGAGCCTAAACAAGTTCCGGAATAATCAAAGGATTATAATCGAATCAAAGCAAGGCTAAGGTGAGTGCAATTTAAATTGTACTTATGTGATTGATCAAACATTGGCTTGCGATGAGTCAATGATAGAGTTACTATGGTAAGAAGTAACTTATATAATGTTATGTGATTACTCTGTGTGCATTAGTACATAGAAATGGATGTATGTTTATATGTTACATGATTTACATGCTTACATGAAAATGCAACATATGATATTAAATATGTGCTTACACATACATTTGGTATGTGATAGAAGAGAAGGAACATGTGATTATGAGATCAAGGATTACACGTACATGTGATACGTGACTGAAAAGAAAAGATATGTGTTTATAAGAGAAAGAATATGAATAAGAAATGTGAACGGTCATAAATGATAATGCCCATGTTATGTGATATGAGAGCTAGGGGTATAGTTGGCATGCCAAGGGTCGAGGGTTACCTATGTTCTTCGGGATATATGGACTGTTTACCTATGTTCTTCGGGACATATGGACTGTTTACCTATGTTCTTCGGGACATATGTACTGTTTACCTATGTTCTTCGGGACATATGGACTGTTTACCTATGTTCTTCGGGACATATAGACTGATTACCTAGGTTCTTCGGAATCTATGGACTGGTCCTTCGGGACATTGATCGAGTTGTGGTGACAGCATAATGGTGCACAACCTCAATGTACTCACATACCTTAAGTTCTCAAAAGTATACATGGGCTAATACATGGTCTTTACAGAGAGTAAATAAATAAATTGATTTGCTACTATGTATGTTTTGTTGTGAAGTAGTATATGTGCTCCATGGTATGTAGAGAAATGTTCGATATATATATATATATTTATACGATAAAAAGGTATTAAAAGTACTTGTATTATCTTATGTTATCATGTCTACTGAATTATATGCGACACGATTGAATTCATAAGATTGAATGTTTATATTTATGAGAAATGTATTATTATTATTATGTTTTTGCTTCACTAAGTCTATGACTTAGTGTGTAAGTGATTTACACGTAGGTACTGAGAAGCAGAAGGATCAAAGCTAAGTTCATAGTAACAACATATCTCTGCTCAAAGACCAGATCAGAAGTAAATTACACAGTATGTATTATTATGTGATAAATAGGTTGGCATGTAAATAAAGTAGGTAAATTAGGTATTTATGCTCTGATTGAGTTTTGTAATATTTTAAACATATTTATATAAGTACAAATGCAAAGAAATGAACTGTTAAATTTTTACGAGTGTTATGTACAATTTACGAAAATCACTGTAGCAGGTTACTGTATTACTGTTCATATCGTATTTCACCGTTCATAAACACGTTTTATCTCAAAATTTTATACCAAACATAATTGAATAATACATGATTGTATTTTCTTAATATAAATTTAAATGTTCAGTTATTTTACAAGAATAAAGGTTTTGAAAATGTCAATGTGACATCTCGGACTCGTATCCAGGTCGGGTACGGGTTGGGGTGTTACAATGCCCCTGAATCCAAGATCCATGATTCAATCGGACTGTTGACGATTAGAATCATGGCATCACCTGTCTCCTCTGTCACGTTGGCAGAATCCTGTGCATCGATATTTTTCTTCAGTGCGCGGCAATCTCTTTTAAAGTGACCTTTCTTACCGCAGTTATAACAGGTAAAATCTTTCTTTCCCGTTATTGATTTTCCCCTTCTGGATTTTGATCTGCTACGATTTGAATTTCTTTCTGAAGTTATCCCTCTAGATTCCGTGTGCAAGGCTGAGGAGGTTGATGTTTCACCCGATTCTCTCCGTCGAATTTCTTTGCTCAATACCAGATCCCGAACATCGTCGAATTTTAATTTATTGTTTTCCGACGAGCTGCTGACTACTGTAACAGTAGCACTCCAACTGTCTGGTAGAGATAATAAGAGAATTAAAGCTCAAACTTGATCATCAAATTCAATTTCCACGAAACTTAACTGGGTTGTGATTGTGTTGAGTTCATTCAAGTATTGAGACACTGATGCCCCTTCCGCCATCCGCAAATTGAACAATCGCCTCATCAAATGAACTTTATTTGAGGTCGATGGCTTCTCATACATACTAGAGAGAGGCGCCATAAGACCCGCCGTGGTCTTTTCCTTTGCTATGTTGAAAGCAACATTGTGGGATAACGTCAGTCGGATAACTCTGAGGGCTTGTCTGTCGAGAAGAGCCCAGTCTTCATTCTTCATGCCCTCTGATTGTTTTCCTGAAAGGGGTTGATATAGATTTTTCTGGTATAGAAAATCTTTGATATGCATCTTCCAAAAGCCAAAGTCCGCACCATCGAACTTTTCAATTTTCACCTTCCCTTCATCTGCAGCCATCGCTGCCACTCGAATCCGGCTTCGTTTGGATCGTTTTTGACAATTCTTGCGAACCACCGTGTATTAGAATACCTCCGTCGACAAATTCGTATCGCCGACAAAATTTTTACTATTCATGAAATTCACTATTCACATAAATAGTAATGAATAGTAATCTCACAAAAAATTGACAAAATTCATAACCAAAAGCTCTGATACCAGTTGTTGGGAAATAAACGAGTACAAGTAATTTCCCTATAACCAGATTAGTGAGAATGCGAAATAAAAACGGAAAAATAATACCCGAAAAATTGATAACAGAGTTCATCAAATTGTGCCTACGTCTCCGGACTGCTGCAGATCTTTTACTAAGAGAGAAAATTTACAGGTGTTTACAAAACACTCACTACTCACAAGAAATATTCACAAGAAAGCTCTCTAGTATTAGGAGAAAGAAATGATTTGGGATGATTTTAAAGCTAAATGGGTTAGGGTATTTATAGTTGAAGCTTAAGGACTAATCTTATAAATACCCTAAAGTCCAGTGACTAATTATAATTACCCCATTACAATTTTTCAACAAACATCTACCAAACTTTGAAAAACCATTTTTCAAAGAAATATTTACCAAACTTTGAAAATCATTTTCAAAGTTGGTTGCCAAACTTTGGACTTTTAACACCTACCATGTCAGGCATTATACTGAACCTACTCGAGCTAGCAACAGAATCATTTTGCTGCTGAACACCCGGTGTATTTCTGGCCTCACTACTGGAGACACCACCCTCTAGAGAGCTCAACACATCACCTTGCAGCCTTCTAGGGTTGGTCACAATATGAATGGCTTGTGACCGTTGTCCTGACTCCTGATATTACAGCAGACTTTAAGTTATTATTACTTCCTGCAAGTGGAAAAATAAACTCGTTAAACACTACATGTCGCGATATAAAAACACGCCCATCACTGGCAAGGCATTGATATCCTCTATGTTGAGGACTGACACCAAGATATGTGAATGGCTAAGATCGAAAAGCCATTTTATGTTGCTGAAAAGGCCTTAGATGCGGAAAGCACAAACAACCGAACATCGTCATTTCTTTATAAACGAGTTTTTTCCCGAATAGCTTCTCATAGGACGAAAAATCTTGAAAGACTTCAGTTGGAAGTCGATTGATAAGCTGAATAGCAGTAACAACTGCATATGACCAAAGCTTAAAAAGAACAGATGCTTGACCCATCAAAACCAAGGCTAGCTCAACTATATGTCGGTGTTTCAGTTCAACTACACTTGGGGGAGGGGCTTAATAAAATATGGCAGGTTGTTGAATTGGTGGGAGAGAGTATATCTAGCGGGACCAAATCGGCGGGACGATGAAAAGTTTGCATCTGCCTCAATTGAAAAACAAAATTTTCAAATTGATTCGAAGGCATCGATATTCAAGAGTTTCACTATCCATCCTCTTACAATTAATAAAAACCTATTACATTGTTCATACAACCGGATATGTGTCGAAATTAGAAGTATAAATGGTTTATTTCATAATATGTCAATGGTTGACAGCTACGGTAGTGTCGCTACTAGGGATGGCAACTCAACCCGAATCCGACGGGTTCCGACCCGACCCGACCCGATCGGGTCGGATTTTTTTTAAAAAAATTCGGGTTCGGGTCGGGTTTTTTTAAATGCACTGTTCGGGTCGGGTCGGGTCGGGTTTAGGGTAAAAAAATCCGACCCGACCCGACCCGAAAAATATATATAATTTTATCTTATATAGTTAGGGATAATTACAATAATATCCCTCAATATATAATTTTTTTCAATTAAGTCATTATTTTCATTGAATTAATTTTTTTTTTATTATTTCGGGTCGGGTCGGGTTTCTAAGTCATATATTCGGGTCGGGTCGGGTCGGGTCACGGGTGGAGAACCCTTTCTTCTCGGGTCGGGTCGGGTGGCCCAAAAACCCGACCCGACCCGACCCATTGCCATCCCTAGTCGCTACCTATATTATTATAAATGTAAACTTGATTTATCTTATAATTTTAAAATAAAAAAAGGTTTACATAATGTAATTTATACGATTTACCATTTCAAGAAGGAGCTACCTATATTATTATAAATGTAAACTTGAATTATGTTATAATTTTAAAATAAAAAAGGTTTACACAATGTAATTTATATGGTTTACCATACCAAGAAGGCGATATCTATATTATTATAAATGTAAACTTGATTTATCTTATAATTGTAAAATTAAAAAGGTTGACATAATGTAACTTATACAGTTTACAATTTTAAGAATGCACAACTTGTATTGTTATATATATATATATATAAACATTTTTCATGTTACATTTTAAAATAAAAAGGGTTTCACACATGAGAAGTAAACGATTGTCAATGACACACGGTGCTACTTGTATTTTTACAATGAAAACCTGATTTATCTTATTTGTTAATGTTAAAATAGGTTGGGATCATATAATCTTAACGGTCTACATTGAACTAATTTCATAACCTAATACGTTTTCATTAGAAACTGCATTACTATTATCTTACTATAATGCAATCGGTTTTATAATTATAAAACAAAAAGGCAATCAAGGATAGAGCTACCTATATTGTTATTGTGTAACAAGGTTTACTATAACTTCTTAAAGAAAAAAACCAGTGGTTGCAGCTTCATCATTTGCCTCCCAAATCTAAGATGAAAACCCCCCAAACCAGTAACGGTTTCATGGATCAACCAATATCATTTTCGGTTTGCACTTGTGGATATTCGGTGGATTTGCATACATCTTGGTCAACTGACAATCCAGGAAGAAGGTTTTTTGGATGCAAGAAACATGGGAGCTCATTTCGACATTTTTGCAGGTATTTTGCTTATTATGATGAGCCCGTAACTAAGAACTACTACACGTTTAAAAATTATTATTAACGGGCTACTGAAAAGAATCAAGGTTAACGATAGACGAACTAAGAACGAGAAAGTATTTTGGGTTATTACTTTAATTTCTTCCATTTTAGTTGTGTGGTTCAGCAATGTTTGATTGCAGGTTCAGTAAGGTAGTAATTGTACGCTTATTTATCGTAAGAGCACCAAATTCCATCTTTCGTGTCGCACTCATGTTTTGAAACTCCACTCTTTGTTTAACGCCAGATCTGGTCAGTATTACGGTTGACTGCAATTTTTTTGTGAAGTATGTTCAACATGAATGTAAAGTTTTACCCAGAAATACAAAATTTCATCAGAACTTATATTTAATGTATCGCTATTTCGAGTTAATTTTCTTTAAATTCCTTTTCGAATTTAAAATTATCAAAGGACACAACCAACAGCATCGATACATGTACAGGACCTTATTTAAAAAAATCCATGCTTAATATATCAGTCTATTACAGTAAAGTTTATATTTTTCACTTTCACTCCCATTGCAAAAACATTTCGAAATGACAAATATCTAGACATACTTTACTAGTTTCGGTACATATCGAACAGTAAGATTTCCTCTACCAGTTACAATTTTGGACTTTATGCCACAAGTATCAATATCTAAGAAATAACGTATACTTATTTAATGGTTCGAAATAAAAGTAATCGATACTCATGAAAATAATTTCAATATTATCCTTCCCAATTTTATTTTAGTCTAAGTGATTTAACAATACCTCCGATCTTTTAACAATAATAACGATACCCATAGATTATTTAAATTTCCAAGAATGGTTTCAATATTAAAAAAATCAATACTTTTGACATAAGTTCTGATATGAAATGTGGAATACTTCATTACTTGATGTATCAGGTTATGCTGGTTTCGGACTCCCTGCAGTAAAGTATTGACAACTGTCGTTTTCGATGTCAAAATAATACCTTATTCTCAATCAATAAATAAAGGAAATACGTAGTATAGAAAAATAAGGGTCGATTCTACATGGACTTAGAAAATCACAATTTAATGTTTGAATGGTTTTAACCATGCGAAAATAGTAAAAAGGGGGTTTGTAATATGAGATTAAAATGGTAAAAATAAATAAAAAAACAATTTAAGTAAAAATAAGAAGATGAAGATTGTGAATAAATACGGTAAAAGTAGCCTCAAGCTTCGCTTTGATTCAATTTCCTTTAGATCATCGAATAAGATTTTCTCTTCGGGATTCACGTCGGTTACTTTGTCTACAAGGGCTATCCTTGTGACTCTATCTTGTATACCGAATACCCAATGCAATCTTTGATTCCGGCTTCGGTAGTTGATTCTAACAACATCTATTATCGTAGATCAAATACCGTTTAAGTTCGTGGCGACCGACTCGGATTGTTGTTTCTATAATCGTCAATTCCGATCTCAATTCCCTCTTGGCGAAGCTATCTCGCCAAGTGTGTTCCCAGGAAGTCGAATTGCTTTCTATAAGCCGAATCTTCCTCCCACACGTTTAATCGCAATAACTTCTTGACCAAAGTCAATCTTCGATTTTGAAAACTATTTTGATTTTGAAAAATAAGCGCAGAGATTGAGAGAGAGATTCTGAAGATATTAAGGGACCGTTTCAATTCTCCCGTTGGAATTGAATCATCGCGACAGCTCTCGGCTTATGAAAAGTTTAGCTAAGCATGACAAAAGTCATACTTAGCATAAAAATAAAACTTGAAAATAAAGAAAAATAAAAAAGAACTTGAAAAGGAAAAGAGAAAACTTTTATAAAAACTAGAGAGAAAAGAAGAATGTATTCTGAATGATCATTTTAGGCTTACCCCAAGTGGGTATTTATAGCCTCTCAAAGCCTAAAGGATAAACAAAGAAAATAATAAAATAATACAAAAGATAATTGTTTTTAAATTTAAATTCAAACTTAAACTAGTCTCCTAATGCAACTCTACTCGTCAATCTTCCAGAAGGCGTACGGAAGAAGTCTTCTAGAAACCGCCGCTGACTGGACCTTCTAGAAACTGTCACGTCATACCGCGTCGTGCCCATGTCTCCAGCCGTGACCAAATAATAAAAAAAATGCAGAATTCGCCCGTTTTGTCACAAATTCTGGAAAACAATGACCTGTACGAAAAGAACAACACGACCAAATCAACAGCAATAAATCCACAAAACCGAAGAAATAACGAGAAAATATTAACTATTCTGAACACTCATCAAATTCCCCCTCACTTATCTCATGCTTTTCCTCAAGTATGATTAACCAAATCAGTCAAAAACTTCATTAAACGTTCTTTGTCAAGTTTCATATTCAAGGAAGCAAGGTAGAGACCACAATAACTATTGAAGTCAAGAAATCAATCAACTGAACATCACCAATTGAAACAAGTCAAGTATAATTGTAATATCCATTCATTCATAAATCTCAATGCTCATAACTCAATACCTTACCGGGATTCACTCAAATCACTCAATGTGTTTGGGGTAAAGAAACGCTCAATGTCAGAATCTACACAGTATTACCATAAGCCTGTAAGTAAATCAAATCTCCACTACTAATAAGAACAAGATGCATAAATCAAAGGGTCTTTTATTGGTTGTAACGGGGCTTAGGTAAAGGTGGGGAAAAGGCTAAACATAAGACTAAATGTTCAAGGCAAGGAACTAACAAATAATAATCTCAACTCCATCAAAACATTAAGCACAACAAGATAAAAAAACAAAATATCAAACAACAAATTTCTTATCGAAATGCATTTTTCACAATTTTGTTGTTTTGTCTTGCATTTTTTTCACGTCTTTTTTTGTGTCCTTTTTTTCTTTCGAACAGTCTCTCTTTTTTCGAACAGCTGCTTTTTGTTTTTTTTTTCATTCAACATTTTTTCGATGGAGAATACAATGGTAAAAATTATTCACTTGCCCTGAAAATGGTAGAAAAGAGGGATAAAATAAAAAGGCTCGGGTTTATGAATATGGTGAAAACAAAGAAGCGGGAATAGGCTCAAAAGTGTTTAACTAAGGGAAAATATGCATGGGTAGGCTATTTAGTGGGGAAACGGAATGGTTAATCCTAAGGTGCCCAAATCATTTTTAAGCATCATGTTCATGTGTAATCTCGACAGTATTTAACATGCAGGTTCTAGAATACCAATGCCAAATTCGACACACTCAATCAAACAAAATGAGAGCGAAAATGATATGCTCGTAAAGGCTCAAATCTCACCAAATTGTTTCATGCATTGAGCTAATTATATTTCAACCAACAAAGTCATGGAATATCACAAAAATACCAACTTATCACAATTCATGCTATTCGCTATCAAGAATATCCTAACCTAAACAATTATGTGTTCCCAAGCAAGCATAGCATTCCAAAAAATTTCAACAAGACAAAGATAATTAATGAAATTTCCGACCAATTCAACCAACACATACTAGATTCAAAGCATAAAGATAAGCGAAATGAAATTCAATCCTACACTCTACTCCCCCTCACTTAAAGCGTTTTGCCTCAAAACGAGAAAAAAAAATTAAAGTGCAAGAGAAGGAACAGAGTACTCCCCGGATTTACTGTCGACCGGTCTCCTTAGAAGTGTGCTAACGTGCACCGTTACATGCTCCTAGGGGTAGAATTTGGCATTGTTCGGACGATAATCTCTCAATTCTTCGTTGTTTAAGTTTGAAATTCCTGCAAAATTAACTAAAATATGCTTAATCGGAAAAAAAAATAAAAGAAAAAATAAAAATAAAAATATAACGGAATTGAAAACAATGGGTTGCCTCCCATGAAGCGCTTTATTTAACGTCATTAGCTCGACGACCTGGTTCAGACTACAAGTTCTTCCAAGTTGAGATCTTCAATTAAGCAAACTTCGCTATTCGCATAATATGGCTTAACCCTGTGTCCATTTACTTTAAACCGAGTGCCCGAACTATCTTCAATTTCGACTGTGCCATGAGGAAATATTCCAGTTACTGTATAAGGTCCGTTCCATTTTGACCGAAGTTTACCTGCAAAAAGTTTTAATTTTGAGTTAAAAAGAAGAACTTTTTGCCCGATAGAAAAAGATTTAGAAACAATTTTTCGATCATGAAATTCTTTTGTTTTGTCCTTATATATTTTTGCGTTGTCGTAAGCATCTCTCCGAATTTCCTCAAGCTCTTGTATATGTAACTTTCGTGTTTCGCCAACCGCTTCTAGCTCCATATTGCACTGTTTTACGGCCCAATACGCCTTGTGTTCTAACTCGACAGGTAAATGGCACGGCTTACCGAACACAAGGCGGTATGGTGACATGCCAATAGGTCCTTTGTATGCAGTCCGATAAGCCCACAGAGCGTCAATCAATTTCAAGCTCCAATCCTTGCGATTTGGCTTAACTATTTTCTCAAGAATCATCTTGATTTCTCGGTTTGAAACTTCCGCTTGTCCGTTCGTTTGCGGATGATAAGCCGTGGCAATTCTATGATTCACTCCATACTTCCTCATAAGCACATCAATTACTCGATTGATGAAGTGTGTGCCACGATCGCTTATTATCGCTCTCGGTGTACCAAACCTGGAAAAAATACAATTCTTTAGAAATTGAACAGTAGTTTTAGCATCGTTGTTGCGAGTGGCCTTAGCCTCCACCCACTTCGAAACATAATCAACCGTAAGAATTATATAACAATTGCCAAAAGAAGAAACAAATGGACCCATATAGTCAAGTCCCCAAACATCGAATATTTCGTATATATGTATAGGATTAAGGGGCATTTCGTTTCTTCGACTCAAATTACCTGCACGTTGACAATTATCACAAGTTTTGCAGAACAAGTAGGCATCACGGAAAATATGAGGCCAAAAGAATCCGCATTCAAGAACTTTATGAGCAGTTCGTTTCGGTCCAAAGTGTCCACCACACGAATAAGAATGACAAAAATTTAAGATTGAGCTTACCTCGCTTTCAGGAACACATCGACGAATTACCTGGTCTGAACAATGCTTACAAAGATATGGATCATCCCAAATGAAGAAACGAGATTCTCTCTTAACGCGGTTTACTTCGGCTCTCGTTAAATCAGATGGTACCTTCCCTGTAGCTAAGTAATTAACTATATCTGCGAACCAAGGTATTGATGTTTGCGCCATCATCAAGATTTCCTCCGGGAATTCTTCACGAATGGGAGAATCAACCGCAGTGATTGGAAGCCGGCTTAAGTGATCGGCTACTAAGTTCTCACATCCTTTATTGTCCTTGATTTCCAAATCAAACTCTTGGAGGAGTAAGATCCAACGGATTTGTCGTGGTTTCGCCTCCTTTTTGCTGAGCAAGTACTTCAAGGCTGCATGATCGGAGAAAATAATAACTTTAGTGCCAAGAAGATATGATCGAAATTTATCTAATGCAAAAATAATGGCAAGTAATTCTTTTTCGGTTGTTGAATAATTTCGTTGTGCGGAATCCAGGGTGCGGGATGCATAAGCGATAACGTGAGGTTCTTTCCCGATATTTTGTCCGAGCACAGCCCCAACGCTTCCATCCGAAGCATCACACATAACCTCGAAGGGAAAGTCCCAATTTGGCGGTTGGACTATGGGTGTCGACACTAACTTTTCCTTCAATATGTCGAACGATTGTTGGCATTTTTGGTCGAAATTGAAGATTTTATCCTTCTGTAATAGCTCGCACAATGGTTGTGCCACTTTAGAGAAGTCCTTAATGAATCTCCGGTAAAAACCTGCGTGACCAAGGAAAGAACGAATTTCCCTCACCGAAGTGGGGTAATGAAGTGAACGTATGATATCCGTTTTCGTCTTATCTACCGCAATTCCTTTGGACGAAACAACATGTCCTAGAATCAAACCTTTATCAACCATAAAGTGACACTTTTCATAATTCAAAACAAGGTTAAATTCTAGGCACCGACGCAACACATTTTTCAAATTTAATAGACATTCCTTGAATGAATTACCGTAAACAGTGAAGTCGTCCATGAAGACCTCAATACCTTTCTCAACAAAATCAGAAAAAAATACTAATCATACACCTTTGGAATGTAGCAGGTGCATTGCAAAGTCCGAAAGGCATACGTCAGTAGGCGAAGGTACCGAAGGGGCACGTGAATGTCGTTTTTTCTTGATCTTCAGGTGCTACTGGAATTTGAAAGAAACCTGAAAATCCATCAAGACAACAATAATGAGATTTACCGGCTAATCGTTCTATCATTTGATCTATAAATGGAAGAGGAAAATGGTCTTTCCGAGTTAATGAATTCAACTTCCTGTAATCGATGCAGACTCTCCACCCATTTTGAACTCGTGTTGGTACAAGTTCTCCTTCAGAATTTTCAACTACAGTAACTCCAGTTTTTTTAGGAACTACATGTACCGGACTTACCCACTTGCTATCCGAAATTGGATATATAATATCTACATCTAGGAGTTTTTGTATCTCCTTTTTTACCACTTCCATCATTGGTGGATTCAGCCGGCGTTGACCCTCACGTGTTGGTTTTGCGCCTTCTTCGGTTTTAATTTTGTGCCTACAAGTAGATGGACTCAAACCTTTTATGTCAGCGATGGTCCATCCTATAGCCCCCTTGTTTTGGCGCAAAACCGTGATCAAGTCTTTTTCCTCCTCCTCGGATAACCCTTTTGATATGATTACTGGCAGAGTGTTGTTTGGTCTGAGGAAGGCGTATTTCAAGTGGTCAGGCAACTGTTTAAGTTCAACTTCGGGTGCCTGCAGAACGGAAGGTAAGATTTTAGAAGAAATCAAATTCAATTCTGTATGATCATAATTCACGTTCTCATCCTGACCCTCCAGCTCCCTGCATATATCAAAAGAGAAATTAGTCTTTAAAAATTCGTCAGCCAAAGGATCAATTGAGTCGACAGAATTTAAACTTTCCACTTTATTAGGATATCTCATTGCCTTATATACGTCAAATTTAACGATCTCACCGTCAAACTCCATAGTTAAAATTCCGCTTCTCACGTCAATTTTTGTGTGTGCAGTACTCAGGAAAGGGCACCCCAAAAGAATATCGGACGATGTGTTCGTGCGTTCATTCTCCATGTCGATTATATAAAAATCGGCAGGAAATATCAAGTCGTTTACTTCCACCAATACATTCTCCAAGAGTCCTTCAGGATAGATTACTGATCTGTCGGCAAGCTGTATCGAAATCTTTGTATCCTTCAAAGGATCGTTAGTAACCATTTTATAGATAGATAGAGGCATTACATTAATTGATGCACCAAAGTCACACATAGCTCGTTTAATCTCAACCTTACCAATTTTACAAGGGATTGCAAACATACCTTGGTCCTTCAGTTTGGGTGGTAACTTTCGTTGGAAAACGGCTGAGACGTTCGCTCCTAAGCTTACTTTCTCGACTCCGGTAAGCTTCCTCTTTGTCGTACAGAGATCCTTCAAAAATCGAGCATACCTTGGAACTTTTCGGATAACCTCAAGGAGAGGTATATTAACCTCCACTTTCCGAAGTACGTCTAATATTTCCTTTTCTTCGGTTTTTTTATCCTTTTTAACTAACCTTGATGGAAAAGGTGGTGGCACGTCATAGGGAGATGGCGTCGGATCGTCCACTTGTTCTTCTTCATTCTTATTCTGGGATCCTGCGTCATTGGTCTTCTTTTTTTTTTGGACTACTTGGTCCGATGGGATAGGTGGCGCTACTACTGTACCACTCCGAAGGGTGATGGCGCTAACGTTTTCCCTCGGATTCACTTCAGTTTGAGACGGAAATTTACCTTGTGACTCTAATCTCCCCACGGTTTGAGCCAGTTGGCTCAATTACTTGTCCATCTCTTGGAAGTGGGCTTCAGTTCGGGTCTAAAATTTCTCCTGGGAGAGTGCTAACCTTTCGACAATCGATTCTAGTGATGTCTTCTGCGGCTGTTGTTGTGGTGAAGGTCTCGCTTGATAGCCTTGATTCGGTCTCGGGTTCTGCGCATAACTGAAGTTCGGGTGATCCCTCCATGCTGGGTTGTATGTATTACCGTAAGGATTATAAGCTTTTTGGGGAGGTCCCGGGAAGTTTCCGACTACGTTAACTTGAGTTGTTGCATCGTCTTGAATCAGTGGACAACCGTCTGTTGGATGATCAGGCAATGCACATATTCCACATACTCGGTTTTGTCATGTCTTTCCTGCAACAAGAGAGTTTACGACTTCAGTTAACTTATCTATTTTACTTTCCAAGGAAGATGAACTTATCTCATGAACCCTTCGAGAAGGTTCATTATTTGCGCGGAACTATTGGGAATTTGCAGCCATCGTCGATATTAAGTCTCTAGCCTCGGTAGGAGTCATATTCACCAAGGCTCCACCGCTAGCAGCATCGATCATCTTCATTTCCAGGGGAGATAATCCTTCATAGAAGTATTGAATGAGTGTTTGTTCGGTTAGCCCATGTTGTGGGCAACTAGAACACAACTTCTTAAACCGCTCCCAGTAGTCGTAGAGCGACTCTCCATCAAGTTGCTTGATTCCAAGTATTCTCCTTCGTAGTTCACTTACTTTTGCCGCGGGGAAAAAACTGTCAAGAAAAAGACGAGTCATATTAGCCCATGTAGTAACAGAATTAGGAGGAAGATAAAATAACCACTCCTTAGCCGAGTCGCCTATGGAAAAAGGGAAAGCTCTAAGTTTTATTTGGTCCTCGGTTACTCTCTGTGGTGTCATGCTAGAGCAGACCATGTGAAATTCTTTGAGATGTTTGTGTGGATCCTCGTTTGGAAATCCGCGGAATGTAGGGAGGAGATGAATAAGGCCAGTTTTCAATTGGTATGGAGTTTCGCCTTGGGGAAGATCAATGCACATAGGCCCTTGTTCAGTGGGTGCCGCGGCTAACTCCCGAATAGTAGGTTCGGCCATCGGATTTGTATTACCAGAATTTGATCTTTCTTCTGGATCTAATTGTTGTCTCCTTCTTTCCCGAAGTGTCTGTGCGTGGAGTCTCCTAGCTTCAGCTTCGATCTCCGGGTTGTACTCCACTAATGTGCCCGGATTTGTCCTGGTCATAAATCAAAAACAAACAAAAATTAATAACTTTGGCGAAGTCCCCGGCAACGGCGCCAATTTGACAACTGTCGTTTTTGATGTCAAAATAATTCCTTATTCTCAATCAATAAATAAAGGAAATACGTAGTATAGAGAAATAAGGGTCGATTCCACAGGGACTTAGAAAATCACAATTTAATGTTTGAATAGTTCTAACCAGGCGAAAATAGTAAAAAGGGGGGTTTGTAATATGAGATTAAAATGCTAAAAATAAATAAATAAACAATTTAAGTAAAAATAAGAAGATGAAGATTGTGAATAAATACGGTAAAAGTAGCCTCAAGCTTCGCTTTGATTCAATTTCCTTTAGATCATCGAATAAGATTTTCTCTTCGGGATTCACGTCGGTTACTTTGTCTACAAGAGCTATCCTTGTGACTCTATCTTGTATACCGAATACCCAAGGCAATCTTTGATTCCGGCTTCGGTAGTTGATTCTAACAACATCTATTGTCGTAGATCAAATACCGTTTAAGTTCGTGGCGACCGACTTGGATTGTTGTTTCTATAACCGTCAATTCCGATCTCAATTCCCACTTGGCGAAGCTATCTCGCCAAGTGTGTTCCCAAGAAGTCGAATTGCTTTCTATAAGCCGAATCTTCCTCCCACACGTTTAATCGCAACAACTTCTTGACCAAAGTCAATCTTCGATTTTGAAAACTGTTTTGATTTTGAAAAATAAGCGCAGAGATTGAGAGAGAGATTCCGAAGATATTAGTTTCAATTCTCCCGTTGGAATTGAATCATCGCGACAGCTCTCGGCTTATGAAAAGTTTAGCTAAGCATGAAAAAAGTCATACTTAGCATAAAAATAAAACTTGAAAATAAAGAAAAATAAAAAAGAACTTGAAAAGGAAAAGAGAAATCTTTTATAAAAACTAGAGAGAAAAGAAGAATGTATTCTGAATGATCATTTTAGGCTTACCCCAAGTGGGTATTTATAGCCTCTCAAAGCCTAAAGGATAAACAAAGAAAATAATAAAATAATACAAAAGATAATTGTTTTTAAATTTAAATTCAAACTTAAACTAGTCTCCTAATGCAACTCTACTCGTCAATCTTCCAGAAGGCGTGCGGAAGAAGTCTTCTAGAAACCGCCGCTGACTGGACCTTCTAGAAACTGTCACGTCATACCGCGTCGTGCCCAGAGTCGTGCCCATGTCTCCAGCCGTGACCAAATAATAAAAAAAATGCAGAATTCGCCCGTTTTGTCACAAATTCTGGAAAACAATGACCTGTACGAAAACAAGCACAACACGACCAAATCAACAGCAATAAATCCACAAAATCGAAGAAATAACGAGCAAATATTAACTATTCTGAACACTCATCAAGTATCGACACGGATACATTGAATGAGTCCTAATAAAAATATATCACATTTTTTATAAGGTTCAATAAAGCAACGGTTAGTATCGATATTTTATGAAATTTTATCGATACGTTATGGACAACATTATTGTATGCCCCATTAAATGCACACACACCTAACATTGCACGCAGAAATAAATGTTGTAATTCAACTTCAATAACCACACATTAATACCCTTACCAAATTCAGGAGCTCACCGTGTGGTTTAGGTCAACAGGAAGCACTGACTATTGCATCCTAAAGTGAATAATATCAAAATCTGTTGTTCTTTTTTGGGTCACTTTTCCATTGTTAAATGGAAGTTGTTGCATCGCACATAGTTTCAGTTAATAGAGAATGTGGTGAATCAGTCTGTCGAGATAGTTATCAAAAGTTGGTAGGGGTTGTATTTTTGTCTCGTGATCATGCTTGGGATTTTTATCGAGCTTACGCAAAGAAGCGTGGTTTTAGTGCACGACACGGAACAACACGGCTAGATAAGGATGGCAACGTGAAGTCACAAGAAATTTGTTATTCAAAACAAGGGTTTCAAAAAATCTAAAATAAATAATGTTGATCGCCAACGCGCTCATCGGGATGTTACGAGAACATGATGCAATGCTAGATTAGTAGTGTATTCAACTAAAAATGAAGATCAATAGGTAGTGGGCAAGGCTAATGAGGAACATAATCACGAATTGTGCCACACGTTATGTCACCTTTTCTACGTTCAAATAGAGTTGTCACTAAGGTTGATTTGGAGGAGGCAACAACTTTTAAAGATGTTGGAGTGGGGATATCACAGGTCATGAATTATTTCACGCATCATCAGACAGGGGATTATCACAATGTTGGCTTCACACTAAAAGACATGTACAATGCACTTGAAAGAGATAAAATGAAGGAAATTATCCATGGAGATGTCAATGTTCTGATCTCCTACTTCGGTTTCAAAATGCAAGATGATCCTGGGTTTTTTATGACCTACTTAGTCGATGGATCGGGCACATTGCACAGTATAATCTGGGCCAATTCAACATCAAGATCAGACTACACTTGCTTCGATAACGTAATTTCTTTCGACACAACTCACAAGGATAATTTATATGATCGACTAATAATGCCTATTTTCGGTGTAAATCATGATCATGCCATAGTAGTTTTCGCTACTACTATCATCGTCGATCAAACAACTCAAACTTCTGAATGGGTTCTAAGTAATTTTGTGCAGGCCATGTTAAATAAAACACATGTTTCGGTTGTCACCGATGGAGATTGATCCATGCAAAGGGCAATCAAATCTGTTCTCCCTTATGCTAAGCACAGATGTTCATGGCATATGTCTCGGAATGCACAAGCAAACATTGGTGCATTTTCCAAGATTATGTCTTCTTGGTGGACAACTACTGAATTTGATAGAGAATTGCATTCACTTGTTTCTCAATTCAATGTGGAAAAACATCCATGGGTGATTGAGAAGGGAAATACTCGTGAGTTATGGGCACAGACGTACCTAACAAGTCATTTCTTTGCTATAATTCGGTTGGCGCTAAGCGCGAGTTGATGAATTCTTCGCTCACAAAAACGTTGGCTAATAATAAGACATGTAAAAGTTGTTCGTGCAATTGATGAATGAATCGACGAAATGATGATGAACGAGTTGCAGGAGGATTTCTTATGTTCAAAGACAAAACCTTTCTAAATGACTAAACTCACTGACCAAGAAACCCATGTTGTTGAAGTTTATACACGAGCATCGTTTCTTCTTTTCCAAGAAGAACTTCAACATGAGACATTGTACCGGCTTCAGGACACGGTTAAAATATCAGATGAATCTTAGACTTTTGTATTGCCAAAGTACAAGGAAAATAAGAAGATTGCTCAAGTTCGTTTTGACCATGTTTTAGAAAGCCTAACATGCTCTTGTCGAAGATTTGAAACAGTCAGGATTCCATGTCGACATCAACTGCACGTCCTAAAGAACAAGGATTACACATCTCTATCAAATTCATTGATTCTTAATCGGTGGACAAAGGATGCGAAGACTTCCGCCATGAGTTTTTTTTATTTCGATGTACCATCCAAGTTTACAGAAATGGCACGGTTCGCTTCTCTGCGTGCAATAGCAACAAGATTATACTACGCTGTATCAAAGACATATAAGTCCTTCAAAACAGCAATGGATCAAATGAAAAGACTAACAACACAATTTAAAGACATGTTTACTATGAAAGATTCATCTCAACATAAAAAAGACATACATCGCGTTTGTGACCCCCTCGAAAACAAGGAAAACGAAAAGAAGTGCCAAAGCAAAGGTCGGAAAAAAATTAGGCGATGTGGTTTCTTGAAAAAAAACGGACATAACAAAATTACTTGCCCATGATTGCAACTCTGATTACCAACGAGCTCACCACCAACACAGTCTGATTTCTTCAAAGATCAATACATGCGAAGTTCTCCGATTGTCGGAAATGATGAGTATTATATGAGTCAATCCGCATATATATTTTACTGTTATTAATTACAATTTTTGTTTCCCTTTCTAATTTTTTTACCATTACATATCAGGACAACGATGCATGTTGGAGTACCAAAAGTTTGGGTCTACATCTACAGTAACGGTTCTAACATATGCTACATTACGTCTACATTTGTATATTAACAACTTATACATTTCCTTCATGAACATGTATACATGCATTCAGTTACGTTTTAAGCATTTAATATATACATCCAAAATTAGTTCTCATTTCAAGTCAATCATACAACGCCACACCACTCCCTTCCTCTTTATCTCGTTGATACTCCTGTGCGGCATAATCGATGAAGGGCCTTTTCTAGTTATCTCGATAGCTAACGAGATCGGTTAATATCCTCATCCGATCCCATTCCCCCACATCCAATTTTTGCATTGTAATCCAATACAATACCGCAAATAGTTATTCACTTTATTAAATATACCAATTATGCAACGCCTTACCATGTCTTGTCCAAGTCCCAACAATTCAGCTTGCATCCTCCATATGACATGAACACCACAATCATTTCTGTTCAATTTAATATCTTGCCAACGTCGAATCAATATAGTTGCACAAAAATTAAAGAAAAGATTAACGAATTTCTAATGTCAGAATACCCGTTCGTTTCGACTTTCGGTTTTTCCTCCACAACTTTCAAATCTTTGATTCGTGTCTCTGGCATCCCCATTGCCTCCTGAAAATATTTAAACCAAATCATTTGTCCAATGATTTAAGTCGCATTGAAAGAATTTGTAACTAGGATCACCATCTAAATCTACACTACAATATGCATAATAATCAACAGTTTTTTACAAGTTACTAACCAACTTCCTCGCCAACTGTACTCTTACTTTTTCCTTGATGAAGTAAGAGTATCGTATACCCGTGCTTCCAACATAATCAAATCCATAACCACTAAATACCAATGGCTAGCATTGTCATTCACTGGACACAGGATCTGCGCAATTAAATCACAAACGTTATTTCACAACATATAATAAGTCTCCACAGTACATTACATTGAGCAATTAAAATTCATTCGTTCTTACCGTATCAGAGTTTGTAAACTTAGCATAGGACCTTAACACAGCACCAAAAACTTACGCAATATGCTTATAATCGACTTTTCAACTAGAAGCATCAGCTGCAATTCTATCTCGAAATCGTTACTTTTCTAACATCCATAACAGTATTTGTTAGATGAATTTCTTTAATTCAACTTACCGCTGTGTTGCAAGAAAGGTACCCAATCTTCAATGTCGTTGACCCTCTGTGAGAGTCTCGTACCAAGGTCAACCCGACCATATCAATAACCTAACATCGTGCATTACAAAAATGTTATGCCAAAATTGTATATCATAAATATGAATCTCCATAAACTACACAATTTCAAATCAAATGTTATCAACAAACCCCTGAGCCAACCCATGTTGTCGGTTTCAATGTCCCCACGTCTACTACTGTTACATGTTGCCCTTAAATTTCGACAACAACTTCACTGAATATAAATTACATTTAGTTATTCTTACACAGCCCAACCCCTAACAACTTATTTTAAAACTAACTTCAATTTCAGATACCTACCAATTTCGCAAATCAGAGTTCCAAATATAATCACAATAAGAATACTCCATTTTACAAATCGCCCTTGGTATTTTCACCTGCGACATTAAAAAAAAGAAATACTCATCGACAATACAACTAATGAAGCAAACAATTGTCATTCCCTTTTATGTTTGAAACAAATAGTAATCCCCATTTGCATGCCACTAACAATTCATGTCTCTACAAAAGTTCGTCATGGGTACTTTTGGTCCTAACTAATATTTAATCTTTCCGTTCTAACAACAGTTGCTTCCCACTAACCTTTGGCCCAGAACCCATAACCTACAAAATTAAACTTCAATTAGACACAATAGTACAACAAAGACAAATATAAACTTCACGTACTACGATTCATATTACCTTCTACTTTTTTAGCGGTGCAAGACACTTGGAATCAAATTCGTCAACACTGACTATATTAGGTGTCTTCAATCTAGCCGCAGATACCTCACCAACGTGATCATTTTTCACTTTTTCTTCTTCCCCCCTCCACTCCTTCGAATGACCGCTTCTCCATTTTACACATATCAACAATTTTATTGTCAATTGATACAAAACATTTCTTTGTCTCACTCATTTCTTCCCTCAGTTCCCTAAACCCCTCTAGACATTTTTTTTCTTAATTTCACCAATAGCAATAATCACCTCCTTCATTTCACTCCTCATCTTGTCAACTTCTTTTGATATCCCATCGAAACTGGCTTTATTCTTCTCACCAGACTCCTTCCCATTGAATTTCAATTTGTCCATCACTTCCTCTATTCTCATTTGTCTATCACAAACCTCTGAAATAGTTCATTTCATTTGCAGCAACTTATACATTATCGCATCATGTTTGTTTGTCCCAATATCATTCGAGGAAGTCCCCTTACAACCATCTTTTTCTCCAATGTTCTCATCCTCCACTGGAGCACCCTACAAAATTATAGTACACTGTTGAACGAAGTTATTTAATGATTCATAATAAAACCTAGATGTTATTACCTTTTCTTTTCTTTTCTTTTCCATCTTTCTGATTTCAGCTTGTTCATAATTCGCACCACCTCATCCTTACCCCATGCAAGGATGCGTGGAATCCCCTTTTTTTTGTAGGTCGAGACACTCACAGAATTTGACTATAATCAAACAATACAACCTAGATTCCAAAGGAAATTAATCAATTTAACTCTACAAATTTGTTCAATTAAATAAATATTTTAACAAAAAAATCTTCAACACTCAATTACCTCTAATATTGCAATGCAACCTTGCAAGTATATGTGTTTTTCGGGCTTTTGGAAAATCACTATTGCCACTATCAATTTATCCGCAACGAATTTCGCCCAGTTTAATTTTCCTTTCATCCCTTTGTCACATAGCAGCTTCAGATAGTCCGTTCTCAGGGATGTATCACCCGTTGGAGCAAGAAGTATTCCAAGAACGTACAACAAAACTCTCACCTTCAGACATCACCAACAAATTTACCGCTTTTAATCTCTGCCTTCAGCTCAGCTAATGTAACCTTTGGCTTGATATTATACTTCATGTTGTGTTCTTTCCAATCCTCCCTCTCAAACACTTCTTTAACACAAGTCCCTTCGTTTTTTAGACCCAACACAGCTACAACTTATGCAACCGCCACAGGAGAATGATAGCCACCAAACTGAAGCATGCGGTTTTCAGTATCAAATTTCTCAAACAACTCCAGATACAACTCCCAAGGAATTGGTTGTTCCTTTACCTCAATCAAACACTCAAATCCTAATTATTTAACAACATTGAGGCTTCCCCTCCCTTTCAACTCCTCCATCAACTCATACAATCTTATCAAACTACATCTTATGGACACTGCCTACATTTATTTAAAAACCAAAAATTGTGTTATGTTATGTTATACAATATATTTAAAAAATGTTATAGAATGGAAAATATTCGGAGTACCTTCTTCTCATGTCCACTCATTCATTCGTTATAAACTTATCTATGTTTCTCCTTCATTTTTACATAAGGTTTTTTCTCCTCTTTTCTCATCAACTTCTATTTCGTTGTCGTTTCCTTTCTCACCTATGATCAACGTTGCTTTATCAATAATGTTGATAACAATCCATCTCTATAACCTTCTCAATTCAATTCACATACAAACAGAACCAACCTTCTTATCATTTTTCGAAATTCCCTCCAAACGTCTACATTTCATCACACTGTAAACATTTCAAATTTCTCATCAATATAATTATCTATTATACTTTTAATCAATAAACACCTTTCAAACAAGTTGCAGACAAATACATGGTCACTTACTGAAAGTTCATATATGCACACATTGGTTTCTTCGGCCTTCCCTCTGTGTCAATCGTATCCTGGTCTTGAAAAACATCTTCTCCCTCTTCTCGAGGCATATTTTCCATGTCAAAACCTCCTATTTCATTCATTTCATCAACTGAATCCATCTTTTTCTTCTTGCTTTACATTCAATTATTACAATACAAAACAGATTTCAACAACAATTTTTGTTATAAACTGTTATGTAAATGTAACAGTAAATACTTCTCATGACTATTTATATCAATAACGGTTCATTACAGTCACTTATCATGTACAACTTATAAAATTATTTACAACCTAATTTCCCCCAACAACCTATAATATTCATTTCGTTTAGTTTACTAACAATAATCAATTCACATTCCTTTAACCTTAACAATAATCGGTCCTCAGTTCCATAGCTTTACCCTCTACAATAAACCCTAATCACTAAATCCCAAATAACTTAATTGAAGAAACAAACTAGGGTTTCAACAACGCACCTCTCTCTTCTTCAAATTGAGATTTCAGTTTTGTTCTTCTGACTTGATGTTTACTTCTCATATAAAACAGATTCTTGAGACGAACCCTTGCTCTGCTCTATGATTCTTGTCTTTACCGTCATTAAATGGCTTATGTTATGTGTAAATACTCGGTACTTTTCCATTTGTATCGAAATATGTGCATATGTCTGATACTTTTAAATACAATTCTTCATTTACTTCTTTTTACAATTCGAAAGTATCGATACTCGGGGAAAAACTTTCGATATAATCGGTTTCCAACTAAAAAAATTGTACTCATCGACCGGAAAAATTATACGTTACTTTAATGATATTGGTTGAAATTTAAAATTTTACCTTCTTAGTGTCACAACATTTTTAAAAAAACGTTATTGTTATACATTTCAGTAATATTTTAGGTTTCTACTATAAAAATTAAGCTCATGTTGCCCTCTTCCTTCACACATTGATGTTATAAGTTGGTCTCTATACTATAACCGGTTTCGCTCTGAACTATTATACAATTCGAAAATATCGATATTCTTCTAAGTGAGTTTCGATACTAACCGGTAACTTAACTTACCCGGTTAAGCCATTCTTTTGTTTCCTAAAATACATGAAACTTAATATATATATATATATATATATATATATATATACACACACGCTTAATTAATATTTCCGATAACGCTTAAGCTATTTCATTAAGTTCCTTTAAATATTTTCGGTTACGTTATTTTTTAGCCTTATATTACATTGCAGTTGCTTAGAATTCCCTATATTTTCCCCGTAAATTAATCAAAGAAATATCATATCTCATGTGTCTTTTCATCATTGTCATATGGTGTGACCCACCAAATCTAAGTTCTTGTATAAAGCTACCATGTTTTTTTTACATACACGTGTGCATTCATAACCTATTTCAGCAAATAAAAACCTACAGCGTTATTGCCTCATTGGTAATTTGCTTTTTTTAGTTTGGGATCTTCCAAATGATTTGATCTACTCATTCTTTCTTCAGATCCTTCTATAAAGGATTTGTTTTCTTCTCAAGATACAAGAGATTGATCTTTGTAATATGTTTCCTATAACTGAACCCTATTGAAAATTAAAAACAATATGTTCTCATCTGAATGAAACCCACCGTTGCTTACATTGGAAAGCAATATCTTTGCTTTGATTTATATGTTCATCGCACCGAACTCTAATCTACATTCAACAACCCAGAATTCCCATTTTTCATTTTGAAATACCTTTTTCTTTATTCCTGTTTATTTAGAAAATGAGGAAGGTTGCAGTTGGGATAGCGGTGGCATGTGGGGTAGCGGCGGCGGCCGTTGTTGTTCTTCGGAGGATGAAGAAGGCGGGGAAGTGGGTGAAAGCAATGGAGATAGTGAAAGATTTTGAAGAGAAATGCGCTACGCCTCTTTCGAGGCTGAGACAAGTGTTGGATGCCATGATCGTCGAGATGCAAGCAGGCCTCGCCTCCGAAGGCGGCAGCAAACTCAATGCTCATCAGCTATGTGGACAGTTTGCCTACTGGGTATTTTTTCCCTTTGTTTATAAAACATAAAATGCATTGAAGATCAACGTTCATGCAATACATATAATATATTGCTGATGTATATGTGTGTTAGAGATTGTAGAATCAAGTTCATGTACATGTTAGAATTGGATGTCGATAATCGTACTAATCGATTAGTGTCCACCGTCCGATAGGGACTTTTGTTGAGATTGTAATGCAGTTTTCTTTACCTACATTAGGAAAGAGAAGGGATTGTTTTATGCATTGGACCTTGGTGGAACTAATTTCCGTGTGTTACGACTGGTACTCGGAGGGAAGGGTCGTGGTATCATCAATCAACAATTTGTGGAGTGTCGATTCCGACGAGTTTGATGACAGGGTCTTCATCGGATGTAAGTGCTTCTGCTCATCGATAAATGACCGGAAAACTGGTCGAGGCATAAAGATGTCTCGAATGTCTGATGAATGATCTAGTTGATCTCAGGAGTTGTTCGACTTTATCGTAGCGAAACTGGCGAAATTCGTAGCTCAAGAAGGCCCGGATTTTAAACCGACTCCGGGTAGGCAGAGGGAGCTTGGTTTTACCTTCTCATTCCCTGTGGTGCAAACATCCCTTGCTTCTGGCACACTTCTTAAGTGGACAAAAGGCTTCTCCATAAACGAAGCAGTCAGTTCTAATTGCTCACTGTTCTTTGTGTTCTTCATAGATGGATGAATGCAGCAGCTCTTATCCTTGACTTATGTTTCTTTACTGTCATTGAGTGCTGAATTAACAGGTCGGCCGAGACGTTGTCGATGAATTGACCAAAGCCATGGAAAGACATGGCCTTGACATGCGTGTTTCGGCTTTTGTAGGCTTATGTTAATGTACCTTTGTATGCTTAAATTCGAGTTCCGATTGCTTTTCATTATCGTTACTCTTTCCCCCACGGTGCCTTACTGCAACCATTTCCATAAAGGTCAATGATACCATCGGGACACTAGCCAGTGGTCGATATGCCGACAACGATGTTGTCGATGCTGTGATCCTTGGTACTGGATCAAAGGCAGCATATGTCGAACGTGCAGACGCGATACCAAAAGGGCATGGTCCACTACCAAGATCTGGAGAGATGGTTAGCTGTTCTTCTTTAATTCCTACTAGTGATTAGTGAACACTCGATAGCTTCGACATCGTTTCTTTCGAAAACTAAAGTTGCTACCGGTATTTGTCTGAAGGTTATTAATATGGAGTGGGGTAACTTTAAGTTAGCACATCTTCTATTATCAGAGTATGATCTTGAACTGGATGCTGAGAGCTTAAATCCTGGTGATCAGGTAAGTTGGTAAATTCGCACCGTTACGGTTTGTTTCGCTTTTGCATAGTCCCGACATCATTTATTGGCATTATATTCGATTGGTTTGCCGCAGATTTTTGAGAAGGTGATGTCTGGTATGTATTTGGGAGAAATTGTCCGCAGAGTCCTAAATTGGATGGCTAAGGAAGCTGCATTTTTTGGTGACACAGTTCCACCCAAACTTAAAGTGCTTTTCATATTGGGGTAATTTCACCGTTTTACAAAAAATGAAGGGTTGGAGTAACATAGTTAAAAAGGGTCACCGGTTCTTTACCGATATTAATAATTGAGCATTGCCAACTTGCAGGACGCCAGCCATTTCTGCCATGCATCAAGACACTTCCCCTGACCTCAAAGTGGTAGCCAGCCACATTAAAGACATTTTCGAGGTATAATCTTGATCATCAAAACTTGGTTGTTGAGGAAGTAGTACTATTAGCGAACTCGGTGTTGTGTTTAAGCCTTTTGTTACATCTTTTATTGCAGATATCAAATACCTCTCTGAAGATGAGACAAGTAATCGTCCGGATTTGCAGCATCGTCGCGATGCGAGGGGCACGTCTTTCGGCTGCCGGAATATTAAGTATCCTGTGGAATATGGGACGGGATACGATCACGGGAGGGGAGAAACGAAGGACGGCGATAGCGATGGACGGCGGATTATACGAACACTACACGGAATACCGAAAATGCTTGGTGAACTGCCTAAACGAACTGCTAGGGAAAGAGGTGTTCGAAAGCGTCGTGCTCAAGCTCTCGAAGGATGGTTCTGGTATCGGAGCTGCTATTCTTGCTGCTTCTCATTCCAAGTATCTCGGATGGGATGACTGAAAACTGGGCTGCAATTCTTGCCAATTTCTCATTCACCATTTTTGTTTCCCTTCTGGTGGTCTTAAAAGTGGCTAATGCCGCGCCACCAAAATAATTGCTAACCCACATTCTTCGTAATGCATGCGCCTCACACATAATCTAATTTATTTTTCTTCCAAGTCATTCATGATATTTTACCTTGCAATATGTCTATCTAGTTTACTATTTAATCACCAACTAAAGTTCGGTGAAAATTTTGAGAATTTTTTAATTAGAGTGGAGTGATTATTTGTATAGCTTTCCTTTTTATTAAATTATTCGTGTTTTATAACTGAATCATTTGATTTTTCTTAGTGATAATAGTTTAAATCAATTGAATTAAGCTCCAAAATAAGAAGAAGAAAAATTATGGGTTAATGACCATCCCAAGAGGGTTCTTCTTAATACAAAGTACAAAACACAATTTACATATAAAATTCAAAAGAAATTTGCACTTTGCGCCAAATGCCATTGACGTTTAAGCTGAAGAGAAAACACATCAAAACTTGCATATAAAAACGACTTACACACACCGTTGAGTGCAATAAGTTACATTGCAAAATAGGGTTAAAAAAACTGTCAAAACATAATTCAAAGCTCTCGTTCTCCAACATCAACGGAGAATCTTCCGAGGAAAACTCTTGTTATTATGGTGGCAAAGAGTTTCAAGCCTTCATCTTCCCTTGCTTACCACTCCCAACTGTAAAACAACAAACACTTCTGTTCAATTTCATGACCAATGGTTAATCGTTCTTATAGTAATAAGGAAATCGGCGGTCCGGCACTCACGGCGAAGCAGGGATAGTTCGGAGCTCTTCAAAGCACGCAGCCTCTTCACCTTCGACACAAACATGCTGCAAATCCAATAAAAAAACCAGATGGTATACAACATAGTATTAAATAACCAAAACAAAACAAAACCGGTTTCCTGTCGTGTACTTCGGTAATGCGCGCATCAAGAAAAAATATGCCAACATTGAAGAAAGCATGCATGATTTTGGTTGAGATATAAGGAATCTAATGCTGTTTTTCCGGGAAAAACTAGAAGACAAAAGAAAAAGGTATTCTACTATATCCTCAGTCACTAATATTGGGAATATAATATGGTATAGTATAATCTCAAACTGCAATCCACCAACAGTGATAAAAAGATACTGCTTACTGCCATGGGACATCCCCAACAAGCATACTGTCTCCTTCATTATCCTCATAAACAAGTGTATATTCTCCGCTTCCGTCCAATACGCCGGTAATCGCTTTCTCCCCGTCTTCCTTGTTCACTATTCCACCAGCAGAGGAATCTCTTTGTGCTACACAGTTCGAACAAAACGACAAACGGATGAGATCAACCATATCTGTCATTTAAGATCACATTACCAATTTACCATAGCCTAAGAGCTTAATTGCAATAAGAAAAGCAAATGAGTCCAAAGTTTCGGCCCTTGAAATATGCAAATCCCCCACTTCCACCACCTAAACCGTTGAAAACTAGCACTTATAGGTAAACCAGATAAGTTGCTGGTGATGTAGGTGTCATATTAAACAATGAATTAAACAAAATGTTTCCCCTAGTGGCTAACGGGGACATTACTATCATTATATCACATCTGCTTCACCTAATCCAAGTGAATAAATTATTACCAGCAAGGAGGCCTCTGAAGAGTTCATCCACAGCAGTTGACAGTTTTTCATAGCCATCATAGGATTTGAGATCCACTTTTCTTCCTATGGGAACACCATCCATGTTGATTTTCACAAACAGGCCTTTGCCATTAGGTTCAGCTGCTGGTTTTTCAGTAGGAGGGTCCACACCTGGTGTATCAGAAGCTAGTTTTGAAGAACTGGCGAGATTTTTTCCTTATGGATCGAATTGGAGGCCAACCCACAACTGATCCAGGAGCAGTTCTAGTTTCCATGATGATCATAATTAGACCAAAAAAGGTAACATTTGGAATATTAAATGGAGATTTCAGGGTTTAACATGAGAAACGTAAAAGAAATGAAACAAAAGAGGTAACAAGAACAGCATGCATGGGTGATCAGTGATGGACCACACAAGCATCAAGTAATGTAACTTGTAGTGAATATCCTCTGTCAAAAAAATTGATTTCAAAAGGCAAAAATAAAGTAAAAGATATGCACAGAGAGAAAGAGAGAGAGAGAGAGAGATGTAAAAGCTGGAATACCTTTTCTGAGAAGTATTGAGAGGCACAGCTGTGTTTGCAGGAGCTTTAAATGCTTTTCTCTCAGCATCCTGCAAGTCCACCGCTTTATTGCAGCAGGGCTGTGACGATTCCTTTGCCATAACAGGCAAGCTATGTGTTGGAGCAGTTGTTGATGGGAACTGGAGAAATGAACGAGTCTTTGTCTGTTGCTGTTGGTGGTGGCTTTTGCCCCATGGGGTGGACAAAACTGACCCCATTGAAGAAGAGAAGTAGCCGAGTGAGATTAAAGATTCATCATCTCCCTCTGAGTTGTCCTCACCAGGCGGACCGAGCCTCAGTTCCAGCTTCTTCTCCACTGAAGATCCATCCTTTCTTTCATCTTCTCTCTTCACATGATGCCACTCTCTCCCTTCAGGAATCAGATCAAGAAGTTGAGGACACGATGATTCAACATTCTTTGAACAACCGCTCGCCATCAACTAGATCACCTTTGCTCGATAAATTTGAAGACCAAGAAGAACCAGCAACAAACTGAAAATATACATGTAAAGCTTGAAGTTAAGCCATGCATATGGTTAAAACGAAGATGGGGAGTTGATGCATATACCTTAAAGGGAACCAGTCAACCAGAGCTCAAAACAAAAAAGACCCACATCACGAAATCAACAGAAACCTTTAAGTTCAGTAAAGAAAAACACTGAGAGGAAGAGGTGAAGAAAGTAGCTAACAAAGCAAGAACTGTGGAGCTTAGAGAGTCTGTCAACCAATAAATGCTTTAAAAACCGACACCTTTGAATGAGAAAAGCCAGACCAAAAAACGCTATATTATAAAAAATGACAGCTTTGAAATATAAAAAAACCCCACCAAGGTGAAAGGTAACCTCCCAATTGAACAAAGTGGTTTTAGCGACAACCCAAAGCGCAAATGATATAGAGAGAGTGAATGTGTGTGTGTTTTAGTGGGTCGTTCTTGCCCTCTCTTTCTAGTAGAGGTGTTAAAAAAATCCGAAACCGTTAACGTAATTGTTAATGGGTATAATTATTATATTTAATATGTTAATTAATCAAACTATTAATATTAAATAATTTCAGTTAATTAAAAAGCTAAAAATTATAGTTAACGGTTAAGGTTACAGTTATAAATTTTGATAAATGTTTAATCATTGGTTAATTATTAATAAATTAAATTTATAATTATATTTTTAATTTATTAAATTTTTACACAAGAAACTTAATATAAATTTCTATTATTTATAATATATATATATATATAATAAAATTTGTATAGAAATAAATTAATGTTTTTTTTTATATTATTTATTTATTTGAAAATATATAAATATACTTACATCAATATAATTATATGTTTATTATTAGGTACTAAAATATTGGAAGACGTACATACTTACACCAGTGTAAGTATATATTAAGTATTATATTTTTTTATTTTATTTACTTACATCAGTCAGTGTAAGTATGTGTTAAGTACTACATTTTTTATTTTATTCACTTACACCAGTGTAGTATGTGTTAAGTGATACACTTGTTTATTTTATTCACTTACACCAGTGTAAGTATGTGTTAAGTGTTAATTTTTTGTAGTATGAATTATGAAAAAATTTCAAAAAAATTGTAATAGGTTAATCGTAAGTTAACTTGTAACCGAACCGTTAAAAATGGTTAACCATTAACATTAACTATTTCTTAATGGTTAAGTTACGGTTAAAAAAAATCTCATAACCATTATAACGGTTAACCGACTGTTTAAGTTAAATGGTACAGTTAACCGTCTTTTCTAGGCTCCACATAGGCAGCTGATTCTAGAGAGAATAGTGTTTCACTGTCTTACTCGCAAAATTAATCAATCTACTAATTATTAAATATTTTTGAATGATTAAAACCTTATTTTATAACTCAAATCTTATTTAAAATCTTTTCAATTCGATATAAATTTATGAAATGGTGAATCAAATCAATTTTTTAACTTGGAATGGAAATTTTAACGTTGAATCAAATTCAAAAATATATTTTTTAAATTTAAGTCAAATTTTATTCACCCTCTTTAAAATACTAAGTTGATAGCCCACTCATTATTATTATTACCGATTACAGCAATTCAATCGTACGAGGATGCTGGTACCTCATCCAATTTTATATAATCTTACCTTTTAATTTCAGCAATTTAAACTCCCAGTTTCTGCGTTGTCAAACACAAATCGCGATGGAAATGGGAATGTAAAAACCTAGTTAAGCTTTCTGGTTATCATAGTTTTTTATCATTCACTTAGAGAATTTAAATGACAAAAACAAAACTCAGATTTATAATTGTAGGCGCACTAAAGGTAGCCGTCTAACCATGGTACACTTGTTTGATGGGATACTCTTCACCGTCAGATTAGCGATGCTAACTTCTTGGCTATCATTTGTTGTGCGATTGAATTGGTACCATCGAGGCAACTTTTAATTCTTAAATTCAGCGATAAACAAATCACATAAGTGTTAAAATATTTGTCATTTTTAGGTTCATATTTGAGAATAGCGCATATTAAGTGTATAAGTGTTTATTATTAAATTATTACATTAAAAATTATATTTGAATATATAATATATTATATTTATTTTAAATTTATCAAAAAATTCTTAAATTCTAGATTTTTAATTTAATTTACAATTTTATTTGAGTCTATATTTTTTTGAATAATATAATATAATTACATGATAATATGTGTTTACAATATTTATTAACTATTGATAACGCACACATACCTGCAACTGCTTAAACTTAGAACTTAGAACCTTTAAAAAAATAACACTAATTTTAACCATTGAAGTCACTACGTAGAATCTTATTTGAGACTATATTGATTCTTAATTCTAGTATTTTTTTTAATTATTTTGATAATGAGAATTATAAAATTCGTACTATATGACATAATCTAAAAAATATTATATTATTAAAATGACAAAAATACTAATTATTAAAATGATAAAAATGTTACATTATATATTTTTTGTTTTTAAAATTATATCTCAGTATCACTTTATTATCTAAAGAATATTCTTTTTAACATTTTTATTTTCATAAAAAATATATTTAAATTTAAACTTCCATTTAACGAATATCAAACTCGTTAATATTAATTTAATAGAATTTATTTTTAAAAATAATTACATGAATCAATTATGCTTGTTTATCTAAAATGCGCTTCTCTTGTTCCCCTTTACCTTCGGCATTTCCTTTTCCAAGTGGCTATTCTTTTTCTTCACTTTCATTGATTGCTTTATGACTGTTTTTTTTTTTTAATGGGTTTTCATTTGTGTATTGTCTTGCTTCCATTTACATATTGTTTTTCATGCGCCGCTATTAATGTACTAAATCACTAGTTGGCATTGATATCCATATCCCCCAACTTCACTCTCACCCTTTGAGCTGATAAGCCCTACCCAGGAATGCACAGGGTCAATTGTCCCTATAAAAATTTAAAATTATCATATATTTTTTTTAAAAATATATGTATTTCTTATTGAAAATATGTTTCGTCCCTTAGAATTTTAATTTGCCCCCTAGAATTTTAGTTCATCCCCTTTAAGTTTAAGTTCACCCCTAATATAAAATTATGTGTGTCTCTGGCTCCACCAATCAATACCCTAATCATATATATATAAACAACAATTGTTGATCAGTATTTAAATGAAAAATAAAATAGATTATCATGAGAAATAAGTAGGGGCGATTCTGAGTGGTTCATCCTTTTTTAGTCTCGATTAATAGAGTATTTATAGTGGGTTTTTAATGTGAATGTCAGTCGTATGATAATGAATCAAGATGATTATTTGTAAGTTGATCATATTAGAAAGATTTGATAGTTAGACCTTGAATTTTATCATGGTGTGTCATTTGGACCTTTCAGGGGGTCTTATCTTAATATTGTATGTGCATTATAGTTGACTTGTGGATTTATGCTCGAGAGACACAAACTTTTAGGGGCTCCAATAAGCAGAGAGATCTATATGAAAACCCATTATCAATGAAGTGTTAAAAGATTTAATACGATGAATACTAAGAGATTCATGAATGATATTTTTGAAAATATACCAATAAGTGAAAGCAAGGAAATAAAATAAACTTTTATCATTACAAATTTGGGAGAGGGATGAGTTTTAACAAATGTAAACTCTGATTAGAGATAAAGTTACGAGGTTGGTTTAAATTGTAATAAAAATATAAAATCATAAATTCACATATGAGAAAGTTATATTTGGACATTTTAAAACGAAGTGAGGATGAATATATAATTAAAATATATAAATAAAATATGCTTTTAAGGTCTAAAGATTTCTAGACGTATCAACAATACCACTTGAAGCAACTCGTTGGTTTAATTATTGTTATTTTTTATCAAAGGTGTAATAATTATTAATGGATTCAAATAATGATACATAGGGGTAGATTTAAAAATAAAATAATCTACTAAAAGAGGGGCCGTGTTGTATTCTCCTACCAATTATATTAATTAAGAATCCTTTAGGGTTAGGGTTTAGAGAGTCTAACTTTGAATTTAATGATGACATGCGTTTAATTAAGAGATCTATGCTTAGATTAAGTCAAGATTATATGCTTTCATTCTTTTAATTTTTAAAATATTTTCATGCACGCGCATAAGCATGGTAACTATTACACGTGTACAATTGTAAACTAAATTGGAGTAAACAAAACCGTATTAACTGCTTTTTTTAAAGTGTACAAATCAATCATTAAATTATAGAATAAGATCATACAAAAAGGTAAGTGAAAACTCAATCAAACAATTAAAAAAATAATAAATACAAAAAAAATATCAATTTTGAATCAGTCTATGATCATCGATAAATTGATTTCATCATAACACGATCATAATTTATCTTTAATGATTACAAACGTTTATAAATAAAAGAGAATCAAAATGAAAATTCAAAATAAAAATAAAATAATAAGATAATCAAATAAATATCAAATATATTATTTTATTTTTGTTTGTCATTTAATTGTTATTTTTTCAAAATCTTAATGTTACATTTTATTTTGTTTATATTACTCACCATTAAAAAATTAATGTTGATGCTGATGTGACATCTTTAAATTATCTTTCACTTCTCACTTAATTAATTTTTTATAATTTTTTTAACAAGATGGAGAAAATTAAAACCGAAACTTAGCCCTCTTGAAATAGGGTCATGCTTGTTTTGTGTGAGTAATTGAGTGTTTAATAAAATTTCTTAATGTTTTCTATTCAAATTCGATGTATTTATTAGATAATTTATTAAATGTAATAAAGAAAATAATTTACAAGCAAATTTATTTATTTATGCTTACTCTTACAATTCAACTTTTTTCGATACATATTATTAAAGACCTAGTTTTTATGTTCGTCCTAAGTCACTAAAATCTCATAATATATCGAATCGAGTAGGTTTATCAAAATATAATTTGATAAAGCCATAGTTATTATTTCAAAAGGAAGACTTTTATTCTATCCTTTTGCCTTTATATACCAAACGACAAAAAAAGCCCATATGCTCGGAATTATTGGTACAATATAAATTCATAAAGTGACAAAAATAAATGAAAAATTAAAGAGATAAACTTTCAAACAGAATGTTCTCTGTATATGTATAATTATATAAATCATAAAATTATCTACAAGAATCTTGTCAATTTTTTAAAAATAATTAACATGTGTATTTAATATTTATACTTACTTAAGGGGAATGCATGTATTTATGGTTTAAATTTAATACTAATTACACATTCAATTTAATTAAAAAAGTGAAGCATGAATATAAATGTGTACTAATATTTATTTTTATCTCCAAAAATCAATATTTTTATCCAAAAAATGTAAACTCTATTGGGCCAAAAAAACCATTCTAAGTTTCAGTTGTAAGTCCATACTAAAGACATGGATAGACTAATGATGAAATTAAACATTATATAAGCTAAGTGTTAAATATAAACTTTTTATATAAAGTTATGGATATAAGATAAAATGATATCGTAAATTTATACAATTTCTTCAAGTATAATTAGGATGTCATAATATTCTATCTATTGGGATCACACTTGTAAGATTTTTGGTTACATTAGTAGAGTTAATGATCAAATTAGTAGAATAACGATCAATGACCAAAAAAAATTATTACTTAAAAATTTTAACTGATAAAATCTGTTTGTTCGAACGTTGAATTTAAAATAATGAAAAATTAGTTGATATTTTCTTAAAACAAAGTTGAGTTTCTTATACCCTTAAACTAATATAAAATAAATTGGATAAATTTTACATGTTAATATGATTAGCTATTTTAATTAAGGGTAAACTCACCATATATCATTGAACTTTAGTCGTTCTATTGTTTAAACTATTGAACTTTCAATTTTTCCAATTATAGCATTGAACTTTGATTTTTGTTTCAACTATACCACTGGACCGTTAGATCGTTAACTGTCAGATCAAAACAATGTCATTTTGGTGAGCTGTCTATATCAGCAGTTGTCATCCACATCATCATTTCGTTAACGATTTAATGATTCAGTGCTACAATTGAAACAAAAATTAAAATTTGGTGCTATAATTGGCAAAATTGAAAGTTTAACTAAAGTTTGGTAGTATCTGATATAGTTTGTTGTAGCCCATAGCATCCTTGAGTTCATGGGATAATGAATAAGTAGCATTTTTTGTGGATTCGTTTGTTTATTTTTATTATGTCTTATACAAGCCTTCATCAATTTGCTCTTGCAGCCAGCAGAATATATAAATGAGTTGACCAAGTAATTACAGAATGATAAATGATTTCTTTTAATTTATCAAAAATTAAGTTAAGATCGGTCTAATGTTAATAAATGAAATTCAGAACAAATATCGGATGAAGTTAATTTTGAAAAACAGAAAATATTTATAGAAAATATTAAATACTTAAATTCAAATATCAAAGAAAGGATAGGACTTTAATTTAACTAATACTTAAAGTAATAATGAGGGCTAAATTCCTCTCTTACTTATAATCAGTTACATATAACTAATATAAATATATGAGTTAGAATATGTTCACAACGTGTAAAATTTTTTAATTTTATATTTCTAGAATAGTTGGATAGGTGAAACTAGATGACTGAGACGAATAGTGTAAAATGAAATAATATTTTTACAAAATGAAAAAAAAAGAAATAATTTAACATTTTAATTTTACTTATTTAACGATATTGAAAAAGTACAAAATTAAAATGGAGTATGTGGTGAATCACTTGAGATTATTTTATTTGGTAAATCGCCTTTGTCTTGACTTACAATTACATCCATCATTTATAGCTTTTATTACTCAAATTAGAAATAGATACGCCGCCATAACTTCAGTATTTCTATGTAATTAGTCTCCTAGCTTATGTCACATTATCTACATATCTATTAATCAAAAAACAATATATATATATATATATATATATATACATATCTAAGTTTTTTTTGTTTAGTTAACTGTATATTTTTATTTCATTTAATTATCATTTGAAGATACATAATTAATTATTTTTTATGGTACGATATTATTGATCTGAAATTAAAGTTTTTGCAAGGTGAGTATCAAGTAAATCTGGTTCAATTTATATCGTCAGAAGCTGTAAAATCTCAAAATTAAAAGTCCGGCAGAGCGGAAATAGAAACTGATCTTACCCTATATTATATGGTAAGGACCTTGAAATTTCATACCGCAACAAATAGCACAAATAAAGTAAACATTGCAAATGTTTTTTTTTTTTTTTTAATAACCCAAACAAGATGTAGCTGTACCACCTTCCCTCCCTGCATTTCCGAGTTCAGAGTAAGACCGCTTCAATGGCACTGGTCTTACCATTGCTCAAATCCCTCCCACCAGGTTGAGCATTGGCATGAAATGCTGATTGTCGCGATGGTTCTCCAAGTAGTTTCAAGGATAGTGGTGAAGGCTCTCTGTGGCCATTCTCGGCCCCTCCGATACTAAGCCGAGACATACCGACTACTTCGTCTACGTTGACAGGTTCTTTGGGAAGCAATGGGATCGGCTTCAGTACCTGATGTTGAGATGCTTCTATGCCCTTATCTTCATTTGGTGGGGCTGGATTCGGTGGCCAGAAGGGGTAAGGAACGGGTACGTAAGGTGGAAAGAAACCATGGACCATAGGTGTGATTCCGCTTGATCTCATCATGGTTTCTTCAGTTTCTTTAACTCCTCCTTGTGCTGCTGCATCTTCTCCATGCTCGAATTCCGAGTTGAGAGAGAGGTTTAATGAAGGTATTGAATTCGCATTGTCGGCTTCTTCTACCTGTGAAGAAGGCGGCAAAACGTGCTCTTCGGGCACAGTGGGTTTATCCGTATCCTGCAAAACAATAAAAAATGAGTTGTCTTGCCAGTGTTAGCAAATGCTAAAACGCAACATAAAGAGGCAAGAGAAACCATGTCATCCGGAACCATGTCGAAAAGGCTTGAACGTCTCTTCCTTCGGCTAAAATTACTCTGACGGATGAAATACTTCTGGGCATGACTTGCTACCTGAGTAGGTGTCCTTGACACCACAAAATTCCGAGCTATCCCCCGCCAGTCCCCTTTCCCTAATTTATGGAGGCCAACTAGAAAGAGCCGATGTTCCTCTTCGGTCCATGGGGTACCTGTGAAGCAACCAAATTTTAACTGCATTTCTCCAAATATCATGGCAAAATCAATAATTTTCTGTCACCATATATTTCCATTCCACCAGTTAAACGGATCATCCATCCCTGATCTCCGTCCTCTCCTCTATCATGGATAACTTAAAGTTGCATGAAACAAAGGGTAAGCTAACCATTGATATTTGTTGTTGGAAACAAGATTGACTCGTCGGCCGGTGACGGTTCATTCCTTCAGATTTGGCGAGAGCCATGGCCAATGAAAATACGATCGTTGACCGATATTTTTCTGTGATAGAGATGGAAGCATAAGTGGAAAGATGGGGGTTGAGAAGGAGAAGCAAGTAATCACAATCCCCATCTTCCCTTATGCTTCCATCCCTATCATAGAAGGATACCGACTAATAACTGTGACTCTCTGTCTAAGTCAAAATAGGTAAACCCGGTAATGGATCAAGAGTCAAATTTGTTCCATCAACAATGTACAAATATAGAGAATGCATTGTTGCTTGGAAAACCAATCCTTCCTTTGGCGGAACTCACAAAAGTTGCAATCACATCAAAGTTTGCTAAAAAATTAGAGCCGCTCCTAGTTCACAGGCACATCATTTCCCAAAACAATGAAGCAAAACACTTTGGAAGCCCCAACCTTCCAATCTTATACTATATAAAGAAACCTATACCTAGACCACTCAAATAGCTCTTCCCACGAGCTAAGAATCAACTGATGCAACACATTGAGGCAAAAAAAGTAGTGTCCCTTCCAGCAATTAACAAGAAAAAAATACAATAATTATCACTCTAAATATCAAAATCTCCTTAGCAGTATGGAATAAAAACCGTATAAAAGACGGCCAAATAAAATTGAAATTGAATTCAAGTTCTCGTCCAGAATCCTCACACGTGTCATGCAAATAAATAAACCACTTAAGCCAGCCGAAAATTTTGATTTTGCCCAAGGTTGATGTTATGTATTTGTCCTTGAATATGAGTGGACGATAATGACACAAGTTTCTACAATAAAGCACAAACCACGTATTTACTTTTCACCAAGAACGAGGGTAGCTCGGATTACTCAATAAAATACAATAATTTTTTAGAGAAAATTAGAACTTGAAAGCTCCATTCACGGTTCAGGTATGGCGAAGTGAGAGAGAGATTATTCTATCACGACAAAGCAGCTAATTATCCTTACTCATCTGGTCCCCGAAAATTACCCATATATATATAGAGAGAGAGAAAGAGCTAAACTAGAGGAGGCAGGCTATTTTAAAAACCAAGTGTGACTACATAATATAATCTTAAAAAACACACACAAGATCATTTCTACACGCTACTGATCTCCCGTAATTTCTAAAACCCTATATCAGAAATAATAAAGGTTGGTACTCGAACTTTCTTAGCCAAAATATTTTACTGAAAATGAAGAAATTGATGTATTATACGAAATTTGCCTAAAAGAGGAAGCTCTTACTTAAGTAACAAAGTATAAAACTAATGAAAAAAAGGAAATTTTATAATGAAAGTAATTACGTTTAATTAACAGGAAGGATTAAATAAGCATTTTCTACATTTACTTCAAAACGAAGATAAGAAAACGAAATCTACAAAATCCCAAAAAGAAATAAAATAGTTGATTGACCATTAATATGCTGTCAACACTGTTTCTCATGAGAAAAATGTTATGAAAATTTGTAAAAATCAACCTTAAATTAAAGTTAAATCCTCGCGCTAAAAAATAGTAAATAAACAACGCAAAAAAGGCGGCGTTCTGAACTAATCACCTTTCTTTCTATCTCCGCGACGATTGGTTGAGAAGTGTGCAGCGGGGTCATCAGAGAGATAGCCGTCGGGATCGTGGTTGTGGTCACGAACGTGATCGGATAGAGGAGAGTCATGATTAGGCGAAACGGCGGCTGATGACGAGCTATGGTAGTGCGCCGACGACAAATTTCCCATACTCGCACTCTTTTTTATTATCGAGCCATCCGTCAGGCGGACGCCGAATAGCTTCACTCCTCCACCGCTAATTCCGCCGTTTCCGCCACCATCGCGCGTGGGACACGTGCGTGAGTTGTGGCCGTTGTTGCTGCAATGCGAGCATCGCCGAGTCATGACTCGACGAGCCAAAACCAAAGAAAAATACTAATCTGGTGTTATTTATTTATCTATTCGTCAAAAAATGACGGAAAATAGATCAATAAACACAATAAATTTAGAGAGAAGAGAAACTGAGAGACGAGTGCTTGGAAATGATGGGGAAGAAAGTAAAGAGGGCGGATTATAAAATGGGATAAAGGAGAAAAAGGGTCTTTTGGGTATTTCGTAAGCCAGTTCAGACTCGGAGGATTATCATATCTCAGTGGATCGTTCATTAGGATAGACTAAATTACGGAGTTACCCTCGTATGAAAATAACGTCCTGCTCTCATAAATGTGAATACTTTATTCTGTGTGCGTTAGATACGTCTATTCATATCAATTATATTTCAACACACGACAATTTTTAAACTATGTTCAAATGTTTTTTTTTTATCACTCAACATTTAAAAGTTATGAATTTATTAAATTATTGTAAAATTAAATATGATATATATATATATATATATATATTATTATTTCAAAAATTAATGTAATTGTAATAAATAAAAATAAAATAGAAAATGTAAAAGATATTCAACATTAAGTGATAAAGTGGATTCTTATCTACTTAATATTTTTCACACTTTTCATTACGAAAATTTTAATGGATAATTTAATGATTTATCAAAATATGCCCTTTAATTAAAAAAATGTAATCGGCTTTTGTTACGAATATTCAACATAAAACGATAATAAAATCACAAAATATAAAAATATAGAGTTATATGAAAAATTAAAAAAAAAATCACAAGCAGAATTCTTTTAATAAAAGTAAAAAAGAATAAAATATTTACAACATCTAAAATCGTCTTACCTTTTATCCCATTTTCTAACGAATAATCCATATCTTTATTGATAATATCAATTAAATTTGAAATATTAAAAATAAGTCATCGTGATTTAGAACACACAATAAATTATCAAATTCAATTATCGAGTGAATGATCTTAATTGTAAACGTAGAGTTCTCTCATAGATACACCTTACCCTTTTAGTTTAATTTTATTCGTCGTAATTAATCTTATCTTTTAAAAATTAAATTGAAAAACCATTTAAATGGGAGACCATATCCAATGAATTTTTGAAAAACGGGGCAAAAAAGAACCTTATCAAAGGACAAAACATTAAAGCCAAATGTGTAGGGACACCCTTTGCGTTTGCTAAAAGAATACGGCATATGTATTCCTCCTTTAAATACCAAAGAATGAAACAAGCTTTGTGGACTCTATCTGCAAAACAGACAAAGTCTTGCTTCTCTTTTTTAAAACACAAATTGGCCTTAGAAATAGGAGATTATGGCCCCCGGACAAACCTATCATACATTATATCTTATTATATTTTAATAACTGTTTTACAAGCTTATTTTTAATATGACCAGACTTATAATTTGCTTTATGAGTTTGGGATTAGATTGAATAATAATAATAAATACAACTGTATTACGGATACCTTTATCCTCTTCTAAAAGGAAAATGGCGTTGAGTGTGAAAAGGTGAGATCACAGCTTTCTTCTTCTGTTTTCTTTTCTAAATAAAAGTTGAGTTTCTCTTTTTAGAATTATAATTATGATCAACGCATAGGACATAACTATTAAAATTAATTATTGCAATGCACAAATATATTCAAATTTAAATTTAGATAAGATTTGCACTGGATTGACCTTAGTGATAAAAAAATGTTCCAACAGTTATCTTTATAAGTTGATTTTGTGTTATCAATTGGCTAACTGAAATTATGAACATAAACAATTTGATTCCTTTTGGTTTTTGCAATTAAAGTTGAAAAAGCAGGAGAGAAGGGAAAATAACCCCATCATTGACACTTCTGCAAGTTCATATTCCATGTAATGTGAAACACTTCCAAAGTCCATATCTACCTTTTATCAAATGCTCTATATATTTGCTTCATTTGATCTTAACTACAACCACCACCTTACAGGATGAACAAAACTTCAAGAATGGCGAAACCAAAAAATAAATATAAAATACAACACTTCAAGGACTGGTTAAAGTGGGTTCTTTTCGGGGTTATATATATATATATATATATATATATATATATATATATATATATATATAATGAGGTAAAAGCAGACGCCTTCTCGTGCTCACCATCTTCACCCGTAACTTTGGTAGGCAGGATTGTACATGCAGTTCTCGGCATACTTCACGAGATCGTGGGGCCAAGGCGTGCGAGTAGCCAAACCTATCAAACAATGGGGTGATGATATTTCCGATTAGATAACATGGGAGTTGCATGTCGTATCATATTAATCGACGACGAATGAATTTTACCGAGTTGGTATGCTTTAGCTGCAACATTGGCTGCAATATGGGCTGAAATCTTTCTGATATCTCTGAATGGTGGGTAGATGAGTCCCTTGTCGAAGTTTTCCTGTGTAACCTGTGCAGCCAAAGCCTCTGCTGCGCAAAGAAAACAAAGAAAAGGTTAGGCTCCATAGCATTTGAAACTCGTAAACGTTAAATGTTAACTTACAGGCTGCCAGAAGCATATCATCGTGAACACGGATCGCACCGGACAGTATTAGACCCAGACCGAGTCCAGGGAAGATGTATGCATTATTTGCCTGCAGAACAGAAATATAACAAACTCAAATTAGCCCTCAATGCAAGACAGAGCCAAATATGGAGGTAATATCGCTCTAGATACTACCTGGCCAGGCACAAAAACTCTTCCGTTGTATTCTACAGGATCAAACGGGCTTCCACTGGCGAAAATGGCTCGACCCTGAAGGCGAACAACAAGGGAAGAACCATTTAGTGTCACACCGTTAACGGTCATATTTCAGAAAGGCTGAAAGAATAAAAAACAAAAGCTGCCTGAATGATTTACCTGACTCCATGTATAAGCCTATTCAGCAGTACATTCAGATTGCGAAGTTGGATTAGAAAGAGAATATAATACGTTTCTGCAAGCTCACATAAACAACGGATCAGTTTAGCTCGAACATATAACTTATTTATTAAGCAAATTATATCGACAGATACGGTACTTCATTCAAGGCACCCATAGCCTCAACCACTTCTTTTCTTCTGTAGTAAATGTCCTTCCTACTCCTGATGTTCCTACTCTTGATGTCGCAAAATCTTCTCGCGAGCCTCTTTGCGGGACATATTTGTCTGCATGTGTAATCCGGCATTATTTCCAACGGCTTCATGGCATGTGCAACCAAATTCAAAGTCAGGTAACCAAAAAAAAAACAGAGAATGGAATCGAGGACTTTCAACAAGTTGCAACAGCAACTCTCCTCTCCAGCACCAAGGAATAAGAACCTATGATCGGCCAAGGTTCCACCAACAACTTTTTGTGCATCAAGAAGCCCTGCAAGGACCAGGTAATTTACCCAAATCATAAATGAAATGTTTATGCTTACGTGGTTCAATAAAACTAAGCTTAAATGCTAACCTGAATGTCATCATTGAAAACAAGAAGAGTAGTGCTATATTTAGCAAGCAAGTCAAATGCAATGTGGTTTTCAAAATCTTCAAACTGCAAAAAATGGTTCAAGATTCAGAAAACAATTAAACTTAACATATAGGCAAACACATAAGTCATGTAATACGGCCAATATTTCATAGATGTCTTTGCTCGAGTCAACTTGCCAGAATGAGAACTTTCTCCCCATAGGTCTGCTTGACTGCAGACATGAATTCGTGCATAAGTTCAGCATATTCCTGGAGTCGAAAGAAGCAAAAATCTCTTTAGTATAATTATTTTTATTAACCCGATGGCGATAACAAAAATGAAGCAAGTGTAGTTTAAGCTTGTGTACCTGCCCAGTAGCTCTTCTTTGCCTAAGCCCAATATAAAACTTGTCATTCAACAATTCCTCGTGTTTGTACCCACATCGATGGTTACAGGCAAGCACTGCAAACAGTAAGTTATAGCTCATTACAAGGCTCGTCCGAAGTCATAACCTAATAATGGAAGCAATATGCAAGGAACTGCCATCACTTCTTAATAATAAAGCAAAGGGTAGTGATTACGCATCGTTACAGATACTTACAGCCGTGTATAAAGAAAGCTTCCCTATAGGTATTCCCATTCCCTGAGAATACAAATTCCAATTAACAAGTAAACAATACGTGAGAAAGGAAAGAGAGAAAGAAGCATTTATCGATGGATGTCTTCTAGTATTTATACCTGACAGCCAAGATCACCTAGACCCAAAATCCTTTCCCCATCAGTGACAACGATGACTTGAATATTCCTCTGGGGCCAATTTCTCAGAACTTCACGAATCTTCCCCCTACAAAAGATACATATCAGAGTAATATACCGGGAAAGAAGGTGGAAATCAAGAAAGCCATCTATAATCCGAGGAACCAGTTCTCGTTTGACAATCTTGCTTTTCTTCAAACTGATAAAAAGACCCTGAGGACGCCTGAAGATGCTCTCATATTTCTGGCAATCTTCACCAACAGTTGGAGTATAGACAACCGGCAGCAACTCCTCAACATTGTTGATGAGAAGTTTGTAAAACAGCCATTCATTTAACTCCTGAAAGCAAGAGTAAATCGATATCAATTCAAAAGTGTTAAAGTCTTTCATGGAAATTGATTAAAGAGCAGCATTGGTTTGAAATCAATAAACATGCAGTGACAACTCCATCCAAAACCAACGACTATTAATATAGTGCATGGTTACCTGCAAATCCATCATGGCCATGTACTTCTGCAGAGGAACTTGATACTGGGAGATGCTATGCATCGTTTTCTTCACCTGGTGAATAATAGTAAAATGGTTCATTAAAATATCGCACGGTTAAGGAAAACAAACAAAATTCATCATGAATGATTCAAATGAAGGTAAAACAGATGTACAATCCGGGTAGATAACCTGAAGATCCTGGGAAATAACTGTTGGAAGAAGAAGACCGCACAAGTAATAAGCATCTCTTTCTTTATCATTGAAGGCAAGTCCTTTGTTATGGTGAGTATCTCACAACAACGCATACCTGCTGCAGAGGACAAAGAAGAGCTAAGACTTCGAAAGAATACGAAAGCTAATTCATATTCGATTTCGATATACACTAGTTCATTAAAAACATACCATTCGATCTAACATCATCAGAATTCTAATAATATCTAAGAACAAATACAACCACTAATCAAGAAATGGAAGACCAGAATTGATATTCATATTCGGTTTCGATATTAGACTAGTTCATTAAACATACCATTCGACCTAGTATCATCAGAATTCTAATAATCTCTAAAAACAGATAGAACCACTAAACAACAAATGGAAGACCAGAATTGATAAATTATTGTTGGCCAGTTGACCACAACATTAAGATCCATCATTCAAACAGAGTCCACAACAAAGACATCGAAATAAAATAAGACCCGGCACTTAGGCAAAGACAATGATACTAGATCTGAGGGGCATAAATTAAACTCAGAAAAGAGAACACATGAAAAATACAAAGAACTGTTGTGAAAGGGAAAGTGATAGAATCCTACCTGGCGACAGAGAGAGACCAAGGGGTGACAAGTTGATCATCGGTGGCAGCCTCATCGTATGAGACCTCAGGGTCTTCGCCAGCAACGGTAGAAATGGGGTCCACGTCAGCAACGGAAGAAGTGCCATCATCTTTTATTTCTTTCAATGGGTTGTCGTTCTCAATCAAACGTTGCTGTTTCGGTCCCTGTTGGGGCCTAAAGCCTTCACTTTGACTGAAGCTGGTGGCGTCTTCTTCAACTTGTAAGAGAAAGGGCTGGACGACCCAGAAATGCCAGTGTTGTTCTGTTTCCAAAAAAAAAAAATCAGTAACAAAATTGAAAACAAAACAGATTCTTCTTTAAATAATTATGTAAATATGAGATATTTATATAGGAAAAAAGGAAAACTTTTGTTGTGTATCTAAATGTAAAAGAGTTACGACAAAAAAGACCCTGAACTACAAAGAACAAAAACAAAGGTAAAAATCATGTGGTTTTCAAACTAGAGATTAAATTCTAGGAAGTGGGTATCGGAGAAACATCCAAAAAGAACAAATTACCAGAAAACAGCTTCTGTGCAGGGAGATATTGTGATAGAAAAATGTGGAGAGACAAGAGAATTCAACTTTAAGTTTCTGGGAAACTTTGAATCTTTCTCTCAAAAGAAAGGAAAGGAAGAGCGATGGGTGGAGATTTGAGGATGCGTTATATAAAGCTATTCCCTTCCCCCTTTGACTTGTTTTCTCGCTGGTTTCATGTGTGACAGAAAGAGAAAGGAAAGAAGCAGACAAAGGTAATACTATAAAAACGTCCGGTGTTTTTTCCCCTCTTCTGCAGACATTTTTCCTGGCTGCAAATGACAAATGGGTAGCTGCATTTGGGCATTTATTACGAAAGTGCCACCATCGTCACCATTAATACGAGCCCAACCTCTTCTGAGTGGACTGTAAATGAGTCAACTCGAGTTTTAGTATTATCTATCTCGATTATATTCTAAAATTTTAAAATTAAGTTTGAATCAGTTAAAAAATATTTTGAGTTTAAAATTTTTGAGTTGACTCAAACTTGAAATAGAAAATGAAACTCAACTTAAAGTTTGTGAGCTTAGAATGTTCAACTCGAGTTCGATTTAAAATCAAAAATTAAAATTTGACTCAAACTCAAATTTTAAATATATGAAAATATATATATTTTAAAAATATATATTAACATTTTTCGTGGTTGTCTTTCTGTGAGCCTTTAATTGGGCTTCGACTTGAAATAATAGGTTAGAGTTGATCATTTTAAAACGAATTTAGGTGAGTCGGACACCATCTTACATAGTCTGCGTTTTACCAGAAACGTGTTGAGTTCTGGAGTCGGTTACGGTCAATGAAGGATTAATACCCTTGAACGCCCTTTCGATACCAATTAATTTAACGATTGTCTTTAATTGCAAAAATTAAAAAAATAAATTAAAATTACCCGATTTGAATTGTTTACCTTTGATCGATTGGAAGTATCTCTTTAAAAAATGTCAAGAAAAGTGTTAGATAAAAAGGTAACGAAAATAACTAAAATTAAAAACAAAACAAACGAAATAAAAAATGAAATAGAGAAAGAAAGGAAAATAAAATAATAAAGAAAATAAAAGAAATAAAAAACAAATAATAATAATAATAATAATATATAGAATAAATAAAAACAAGAATAAAATAAAAAATAGAGAAATAAAATAAATATAAAGAAAATAAAAAAATAAAGAAAAAGAGAGAAGAAATAAATAAAAAGAAATAAAATAATAGAAATATGCATATAATAAAATGTATAATAAAACATAATAAATAAATAACATAAAATAAATAAAATAAAATAAATAAAGTAAAAAAAAAGATAAAATAAATATAAAAGGTAAAAAGGATGAAGATAATAAAAATAAAAATAATATATATATATATATATATATATATATATGTATAATAAAAATAATGACTAATTCGAAATAAATATTAAAATTAAGGGTCAATTCAAAAAAAAATCGGAATGAAATTAAATTTTAGGGGCAGAATACATGTATGGTAAATACGGGGGACTAAAACTGAAATTACCCCATTTTAGCTTGAAAACACGGGAATAAAGGGGCCAAAACGACATAGTTTCAATCCCAATATAAAACCCACAATACCCCCAAAACACTCATTCTTCCTCATTTTTCAAATCTCTCTCTCTAAATGATATCTCTCGTCTCTCTTTAGAGAGAGCTCCACCGATGGGAAACTGGCCTCGGGCCGTCGTCGACGACGCGGTGGTCGAAAAAACTGCAACCCACCAAAACGTTCACCTATTCACCCTTAACCTGAATCTGGTCCCCGATTGCTCATAATCGAGCCCAAACTGCGTAGATCTAGGCTAAAAGGTCTCGATGTTTACCCTTTCTCGGCATCTTCTCGGCTTCCGATCGGGGCTCCTTGTGCTGATTCCTTTCGATGTTTCATATGGTTGGGTATTGGTATTTGTTTATGTGGTATTTTGGGTTTTGCTTTTCTTCTTGTTGGTTTCGATGTTTATGTGGGCTCTCGGTTTGTGTTGTTGGCTCCTGGTCGATGTTTTGTTTGGTTTTTCGAGTCTGTTATGTTTTTCGATGATGGTTGTGGACTCACTGTCTCTTGGCTTCGTGTTGATGGTTGTTCTAGTACCCCGTTGTAGTGGCTTGGTGGGGGTATTATACCCCACCAGTGGCATGTTGGTTCCGATTGTTAAGGTAACACTCGTCATTGACCGGGGACTTCGGGATGGGTCACTCCGATTTCCGGTCGAAATCTCGCATCTTTGTGACATGCCTTGACTGGCTCTCGGTCTCCCTGTATCCCTCCTTTACGGCACCTGACTGGGGATGTGACTAGGGTTTCCAAACCTAAACCTTATTGGGCTAGATCAGGCCCAAACATGTTGGACCTATTGGACCATGCAACAAAATGAAAATGAAAATCAATTAAGTAATAATAATAATAAATAAATAAATAAAAAGGTAAATAAATTTTAAAAAATAAACTAAAAATATATTTTCAAAAAATCTATATAATATATATTTTTTAAAAATATTTTAAAATTATATATTATATATATTTTTAAAAATGTTTTCAAAATTATATAGTTTTCAAAAATATTTTTAAAACTATATATTATAAGTTTTCAAAATAATTTTAAAATTATATATGATTGATTTTCAAAAGTTTTTTTAAAAACTATAATATATATATATGTTTTCAAAATGCTTTATATATTATATATTTTCAAAATCTTTTAAAAACTATAATATATATATATATATATATATTGAAAAATGTTTAAAAACTATATATTATATTTATTTTTAAAAATGTTTTAAAAACTGTATAATATATAAATGTTTTCAAAATGTTTTCGAAACTATATATTATATATATTTTAAAAATGTTTTCAAAAACTATATAATATATAAATTTTCGAAAACCGTTTTCTGAAAATTATATATTATATTTTGTTAAAAACGTTTTCAAAAACTATATTACTATATATACATATATAAAATATATATATATAAAACAAAAAAAAACTTCGGGCGAAAATGAATGTGTACAGCTGCCCCTCTTTGTCCTTTTTCGTGGAACGAAAAATATGAAAAAGATAAAAGGGCACAAATTTTCGCTCGGTGGAGCTGAAAATTGATTTGAATTAGGAATAACTCCCTGTTGAATTTGAGATACAGCTGACTCCCCCATCGCGAGGTCGAGTCCATCTTTTGGGTACGATATCATTCGTTGTGAAGTTGAAATCGTAGGATGGCTCCTTCGCTGTGAAGTTGAGCCATGGATTGGATATCATTCGTCGTGAAGTTGAAATCCAATATAAAGATAAATGTTGTTGGTGAGCATGATATCATTTGTCGCGAAGTCGAAATCATGGATTCTTTGCTGCAAAAGATGTCATCTTTGCTTCGTTCTCTTGGCTGAGTCTTCATCTTCAGTTCTTCAAGTCGCAGGTTTTTTCTCATCGTGATCTTTCTTCCAGAAATGTTGATCCCTCAAGAGAGGTGTTACTGATTCAACTTCATATGTGATGAATCGAGCAAGAAGTTGATGTTGATCCAACTCCTTCGGTGATGGATTTGAGTGAAAAAAAAATGTCGATCCACCTCCTTCTGTGATGGAATCGAACAAGATGTTGGTGTTGATCTATCTTCTTCTGCAAAAGATTATCATGTGCAGTAATAATTGTGTTGGAAGTAGCCGAAGGTATTGACCTGAAGGTTCTGAATCTTTATTGAGATCACTTCTTTAAAAAATAAAGACGTGAATTGATTCTTTGCTGAAATCTTCTACTTCAACATGGAATTGTGTAATGAAACCTCTGTAACTTTGGAATTCTTGTCAAATATTCAACATCTGGATGAAAATGAATAAGAAATCTGTTCTAAGAAAAGCTCTCTCGAGTGAGATAAATTTCTTGTTTCAAGGGAAAATTGTCTCAAGCGAGACGAAATTTGTTTCATGGGAAACAATCTCAAAGGTTGGTGTTTTCAAGAGAAATTGTCTCAAGAGAGACAACATGTTTTAAGGGAAACAATCTCAAATGTGGGTGTTTCAAGGGAAACTGTCTCAAAACTCGTTTCAAGGGGAACTGATTCAAATATTTTATTTTCAATGGAAATGTTTTCAAAGTTTATATTTCAAGAGAAATTGTCTCAAGGGAGACAAAATTTGTTTCAAGGGAAACTGATTCAAATATTTTGTGTTTCAAGGGAAACGTTTTCAAAGTTTATGTTTCAAGAGAAACTGTCTCAAGGGAGACAAAATTTGTTTCAAGGGAAACTATCTCAAGAGAGACAAAATTCATTTCAAGGGAAATGTTTTCAATGTTTATGTTTCAAGAGAAACTGTCTCAAGGGAGATAAAAAAAATTTTCAAGGGAAACTGTCTCTAGCGAGATAAAATATTTTGTTTCGAGGGAAACCATCTCAAGCGAGACAAAATCTTCTGTTCGAGGAAACTATCTCAAGCGAGATAAAATCTTTATTTCGAGAGAACTATCTCAAGCGAGATAAAATATTCTTTTAAAACAGACTTGAGTAAAATGAAATGCCTTCTTTCGAGTGAAAACGGTCTCAAGCGAGACAAATCTTGTTTTAAGAAAAACAATATTGAATGAAATAAATCTTCTTTCGAGTAAAACAGTCTCAAGTGAGACAAAGTCTGTTTTAAGAAAAGCAATCTCAAGTGAGATAAATCATCTGCATTAAATGAGACTGCCTCAAACGAGACAAAATTTATATTGGAAATTTTGAATCTGAAGATGATTGTTCCTCTTGATGAGGATGTCTTGTTGTCTAGTGGATGTTTGATGTATGCCAAGATGAAATTTATTTGTTGTTTTATTGAATTTGTGCTTAAGAGAGGAAAACTCAAGGTCTTTATTACACATGATGATGAATGCGAAGATACAAATTTCATGCGTCATGTATGTATGTGTTGATGTATATGTTGATATGTGAGGGAATAGTTGAGTGAGCTGGGTATATTCTATCCCTGCTCAGTTTATCTTCATTTCTACCATGGTGTACTATTAAAAACCTCAACTTGAGACAATTTGTTTTACTTGCTCCAACAAATTTTACCCCAAAAATTTGGCTTCTCTTGCCCCAACTTCAATCTTGAGCTTCGGAGAGATATTCGTTGATTTCTAGATATGTTTCCAGAGAACTTATCTTGTTTGAAAATGTTTTCCTTCTTCTTATTTTCAAAATTTTGAAAATTATCGAAAGGAATTTTGAAAATGTTACTTCTTTCTAGGTTTCACAATTGAAGCAAATCATAAAACAGGAGTTCATTGGATATCAAAAGAATCAAATGCTCTTTTAATCTTTGATAGCTGTAAATCTTGACAAATATCAAGATCAAAAAGTTGGTTAGAGGTGGGTTATTTAAATAAGGTTTGTTTCATCGATTCAGTTATTATGAAGATCATGGCATACCCCTTTTCTTGATTTGGCATTTTGATCGGAGGCAAACAAAATGGCACTAGCATAATCAATGGCTAGACCTTTCAGAACACTTCTGTTTCAGTTCTTTGAAATCTTACATTGTTCAAGCTTTGTAGACTTACCTAGTCAAGGGAGTGCAGGAATCGGTCTAAAATGAGATCCTCGAGTGCTCGTGTGAAATTGACTATAACAGGTGTTCCTTAACTCCCTTAGTACATTTTACCGAAACTCCTTATTTAAATTTACCATTGTCTGGCTAGCTGAATTCATAAAGCCGGGGCGTTCAACCAATTTCTCTAGAGGGATGGCTTAATATCATTGTATTATAATCACCTTTATCAGGCTAGCTAAATATTATCCATAAAGCAGGGCGTTTAACCAATTTCTCTAGAGGGACAACTCAAGCTTTATTGCATATTATAAACGCCTTTATTAGGCTAGCTGAATCTTATCCATAAAGTCGGAGCGTTTAGCCAATTGCTCTAGAGGAACAACTCAAGCTTTATTGTATATATATAATATTATAATCTGGGTATACGGATTCAACTTCTTAAGTTTTTTCAAGAAGAACCTGTTATAGTCTAGGTGTTTGTTGAAGGTCACAAATCTCATCGTTAGAGTTCAATTCCCAAGCAACTGACCTAAACTAGATTTACCTACTTGACCATTCCATTTGAGAAGATCATGATCATCATTGAACGTCATTAACAGAAGTAGAAACCAATTAGCTTTGCAATTTCAAGTACTAGATGCCTCATTTTATCTGCTCCTAATACATGTAAGAGAAGAGCATGTAGTCTGATGTATCTTTTAAATTAGGATCAAGGGGTCTTTGTTTTGCAGGGTTCAATCTGTCATTTGTCAAAGATTTACAACTCAATTATTAAAAAGTTTTAATTTAGGTGATATTCAAGGAATTCAAGATTAAAATTGTTCATTTCCTTAGAATGAAGCATTTTATTTAAAATGTTTGAACGTCAAGTGACTTTTAACATAAGAAACACAAAAGAAAAACAATTTCAAACAAGATGACATGCATGAGAATACAATAAAAACTCCTGATGGATGCCCCAATCAACTCCCGATCGGATTACCCTATTATTGAAAACCCATGCCCTTGAATCGATCAGTCATGGCCTTGAAGATATAGGGTCTCTCTAGGTTTGGATTGAACTGCAGTCACAGATTTCTCAACTAGAGTTGGGAGCAACTCTTAATATATCATTGGGATTGGATTGATGCGAGTCTTTTTATGGAAGACATTATGAGGTTAATCCCCCATATTAGTAGATGCGATCCCCTTAGCTGATCTCAGCTCTTTCCTAAATAATCGTATTGACCCTGCCTTCTTGGTGGTTAGGCAAAGGATTTTGAGTACATCCCCTTTTCGATTTTTCCTTTCTTTATGGTCATTTATATAATTTCTCCGGCCATTACTATGTCAGCAAAATTTACAGATGTGATTGCGACCAGGTGCCCGAATAAGGAGCCTTTAGTGTCTGCACAAAAAACTTCCTGGTTTCCTTCTCATCCAAGGTGAATGAACTTGCATAGTTAAATCCCTCCATTTCCGTGCATATTGTCTGAAACTCTCGTTATGCTTCTTTACATGCTTTGTAGCATAACTCGATCGAGTTCATCTCATTGATGTGTTTGTATTGTTCCAGAAATAACTTGGCCAAGTCATTCCAAGTCTTGAAATGGGATCGGCTTAGCTGATTATACCATCAGAGATGGCTCGACAGACTCTCCCGGAAGCAATGGATTAGAAGTTGATCGTTTCCTCCATATACTGTCATCTTCGGTAGAACATGGTATGTGGGTGGATGGGCAGCTGTTTCCATCAAATTCTCGAACTCCAGGGACTTGAATTTCGGAGGAAGAAAAGTCTGGGACTAGACTGAGTTGCGGCATCGACTCCATGGTAGTCATGGTATCCTTTAACTACCTTCAGTTGGTCCTCCAATGCTTGATTTTTTCTTCCATCTTTGCTTTGCCCCCTTCGTCCAAATCGGTATATGGTAAAACTCAGATTGTTCTTAGCGTTAGATACAATAATTTGTATCTTTACAGCAAATGGGGTCTTTGCTTATAACGGATGAGTCCCTTGAAGTTCAGGTAAGATTCTAGGTGCGATAACCACTTGTGGGGTAGGTGATATATTTACCCCTTCCGATGAACATGCCCCATGTACACTCGCTTGTTGTAGACCGGATAACTTGGTCATAATTGATGACCAAAGATTTTGGCTTTTCATGATTGTATCCAGAGTACTCAGACTACTCTGGTTTATCTTATCTCAAGTTCTTTCTGCAATTTCCATGTCTCATGATTTTCGATTCTTGCTTCCATCTTCTTCTTTTTTAGGGGGTGTTATGGGGATGGGGTGTGTCCAATGCTTGAGGTGGTGTATCCATATGTGTTCCTTTCGATGAGACAAGCTTTGTTAGTTAATGTGAATGTAAAGAAAAATAACAAAATGCAAAATATGTCTAAATGCATGATGCATGAAATGTTGAGGCATTGATCAAAAATGTGTCTTTTGTTATAAATAATCCTCATTAGGGACAAAAATGTTACGTCTGAAGAGACAAAACATTTCGATGGTATAGATCCAAACAACCTCTAACAAGTTGATTCTTCTTCCTTCTTTTTCTGTCACTGGTTGAATATCCTGTCGAATCGTTCCGGCTCCTTTGGCTAAACTATGCAAGTGACGAGTTTCTTGCCCAAAAAATATCTCGAATGACTGCATCTCTCGGTTTTCACTCTCTGTTGAGCCCGTTCCTAATGAAAGTGCCACTGGAGCCCTCAATCGATTGGAGTTATCCGAAGCTTGCTTCTTGAATTTGTCAACAATGGCCTCCAGTTTCAGCTATCGTTTGTCATCTTATTCTTGTTGTCTTTGAAAGGACGCTCCAGGTCAGCAACCTTTGCCCATGTAACTCTTACTAACTCAAAATGTTGGCATTTGGTGTACTCGGTGTAATCCCAGTTTGTTCTGAATCCTTTTTGACCATAGCAGGACTTTGAGATTTCATCTCTTTAATTATAATCCTTTGTCCATTAATGTCAATTAATTACGTTTAACGAACACGTTTTTGGCAGATCAAACACTCTTTCGAATGATGTAATAACGAAAACAAATAAAAGGGAAAAAATGAAAAAGTTAGTGAAAAAATAATCAAAACGTCATGAAAATAAAGGTTCTACCACATGATATCTACCTCACATGCTTAGTATTCATACCCGGATATGATCTATATCTCGTATGCTAATTTTAAACAAATCCTAACCACATATTTGTCTAGTTCGCATGCTTGAACAGAAAGTAAAGCAGAAAATAATTCAGGCATCCTAGGGTTTGAAATGAGTTTTGGGGTGGGCTCTAATTCCTTGTAGTCTCCTGGTTTAGGTTCTAAAGAAGGTACCCGAGTTCTCCTCCCTGGTGCCCCCTTGGGCTTGCCAGACCCTTAGTCTTAAGCCCATTACAAGCTTATATAGACTAAGTTAAACTCGAGATGATACATTCCCTACGCACATACGGAGAATAAATTCACACGAAGGCATAAGGTATATGAATCCCGAAGGCTACTTGCTAGGCCCACGGTGAATAAATTCACACGAATGGTCACTTTCACCCCCACTTAAATAGGGTTTGAGCTCAGGATAGAGTATGATATGAAAATTTGAAAATCTGAAATCATTAGAAAAAAAAAAAATGCCAGTACAACTATTTACTTGAAAAATAATCAAAGATAAATCATTTGAATCGAATAAATAAATTAAAATTTACTATTTTCGCATAAAAAAGACCATCAAAAAATAA